>NC_048302.1:116282532-116465740 GCF_013100865.1 Trachemys scripta elegans
TGCAAGCCGAATTCTGTTGCCCAGACCTGTGATCTCTAGCAGCAAAGCCACAGGCACTCAGCATTAAGAGGCAAAATGCGACCTTGCACAGAAATCACATGTGCTATGTAATGTGAACAGTGTTGGTCACCGTGAAAGAGTATAAGCATTGTTCTGCAAAATGTAGCTTTTAAAACAATTCTCTCTTTTTTCCCCTCCCTACAGCAGCTGCAAATTCCTCAAGCCTCCCTCCTCCATCCCGAAGGTTATCACAGATAAGGCGTCGTAAGAAGAAGACGCGGGAGGACATGTTTTCTGAAATTATGCAATCCAGCAGGAGTGACAGAGCTCATCTGAATGAGTGGAAGGAAACAGTTTCAAAGTATAGGAAAGAAGTCAGTGAACGTGAGGAGAGGAGGGACCAACGTGAGGAGAGGAGGGACCAACGTGAGGAGAGGAGAGACGATCGAGATGAGAGATGGCGGCAGGAAGACCAGAGGATGAAGGATGCAACGCTGGGGCTGCTCCGGCGTCTGGTGGAGGTTCAGGAACGGCTGCTGGAAAACAGACTGCCGCTTCAGCCCCTGTTCCACCCTCCCCCCTCCCCATGTTCCGTATCCTCCTCACCCAGACGTGTAAGAACGCGGGGGGGGAGGCTCCGTACACCTTCCCATTCCACCCCAGTAGACAGCCCAAGCAAAAGGCTGTCATTTTTTTAACCTTTTCTTTGTGGCTTTTTCCTTCCCAGCAATCCTCCTCCCAAATACCACCCGGGTTCCCTCCCTCTTTTTCTAATCTATTAATAAAGAATAAATGATTTTTAAATGATAGTGACTTTATTTGGTTTGAAAGAAAGCTGGGGGAAGGGGCAGGGTGGGTTCCTTACAGAAAATCAGTCAGTAAAGGGGGAGGGTTTTCATGAAGGAGAAACAAACAGATATTTCACATGGTAGCCTGGCCAGCCATGAAACTGGTTTTCAAAGCTTCTCTGATGCACAGCGCTTCATGGTGTGATCTTCTAATCGCCCTGGTGTCTGGCTGCGCGTAATCAGCAGCCAGGCGATTTGCCTCAGCCTCCCACCCCGCCATAAAGGTCTCCCCTTTACTTTCACAGAGATTGTGGAGCACACAGCAAGCAGAAATAACAATGGGGAGATTTCTTTGGCTGAGGTCAGAGCGAGTCAATAATGATCTCCAGCGGCCTTTTAAACGGCCAAATGCACATTCTACCACCATTCTGCACTTGCTTAGCCTGTAGTTAAACAGCTCCTGACTCCTGTCCAGGCTGCCTGTGTATGGCTTCATGAGCCATGGCATTAAGGGGTAGGCTGGGTCCCCAAGAATAACTATGGGCATTTCAACATCCCCAACGGTTATTTTCTGGTCTGGAAAGTAAGTCCCTTGCTGCAGCCCTTTAAACAGAGTAGTGTTCCTGAAGACGCGAGCGTCATGAACCCTTCCCGCCCAGCCCGCGTTGATGTTGGTGAAACGTCCCTTGTGATCCACAAGTGCTTGCAGCACCATTGAAAAGTACCCCTTGCGGTTTATGTACTCGGTGGCTTGGTGCTCCGGTGCCAAGATAGGGATATGGGTTCCGTCTATTGCCCCACCACAGTTAGGGAATCCCATTGCAGCAAAACCATCCACTATAGCCTGCACATTTCCCAGAGTCACAAACTTTCGTAGCAGCACCTGAGTGATTACTTTGGCTACTTGCATCACAGCAGCCCCCACAGTAGATTTGCCCACTCCAAATTGATTCCCGACTGACCGGTAGCTGTCTGGCGTTGCAAGCTTCCACAGGGCTATCGCCACGCGCTTCTCAACTGTGAGGGCTGCTCTCATCTTGGTATTCTGGCGTTTCAGGGCAGGGGACAGCAAGTCACAAAGTTCCATGAAAGTGCCCTTACGCATGCGAAAGTTCCGCAGCCACTGGGAATCGTCCCAGACCTGCAACACTATGCGGTCCCACCAGTCTGTGCTTGTTTCCCTTGCCCAGAATCGGCGTTCCATGGATAGAATCTGCCCCATTAACAACATGATCTCCAAAGCACCGGGGCCTGTGGTTTCACTGAATTCTGTGTCCGTGTCCGTGTCCATGTCCTCATCATGCTTGTCGCTGCGCTGCCGCCGCCGCTGCCTCCTCTCCTCGTTTTTCTGGTCCTGGCTGAGCATAAACTCCACGAGAACGCGCGAGGTGTTTGCAATATTCATGAGTGCTGTCTTGACCTCAGTGGGCTCCATGCTTGCCGTGGTATGGAGTCTGCAGTGTTCACCCACCCAGGAAAAAAGGCGCGAAAATGGTTGTCTGCCGTCCGTTGCTTTCATGCAGGGAGGGAGGGAGGGAGGAAGTGAGGCTGTACCCAGAACCACCTGCGACGATGTTTTTTGTCCCATCAGGCACTGGGATCTTAACCCACAATCCCAATGGGCGCGGGAGACTGCGGGAACTATGGGATAGCTATGGAATTGCTACCCACAGTGCAACGGTGCAGAAATCGACGCTAGCCCCGGTACTTGGACGCACACCACCGAATTACTGTGCTAGTGTGGCCGCACTCATTTCGACTTTATACAACCTGTTTCTCAAATCCGAATTATCTAAATTCGGATTAATCCCGTAGTGTAGACATACCCTCTGTCTTAAAGGTGCCACAGGACCCTCTGTTGCTTTTTTCAGATTCAGACTAACACGGCTACCCCTCTGATACTTAACTATTCAGTGCTTGATCTTTGTAAATCATGTGATGAAGAGCCATCTCAGTATTTAGCAGCCTTTATTTCAAAACTGGTTAAAGCTTTTTGGTTTTGGACTAGCAATCTTAGGCCCTGTTCCTGCAAAGATTTTCACATGCTTAAATTTAGGCATGTGAATACAGCCATTCAAGTCGGTGAGACTACTTATGTGCTCATAGCTAAGTAAGTCTTGGCTGGATTGGAGTCCTATGTGTGATTTGTAACAATAGTAGGAAGAAAACATAGACACAAGGTTGATTTTAAGTTGACTGTATCCTTTTTTTACAAGCTACATTTGTATTAATGCAGGAGTGAAGGAATAGATATTAATGGGAGCTTTTGGTGTGTATCCAGGGACAGAATTTGATCTTGCTATGAAAAACAACACAACTACTCATGCAATTAAGCAGAAATGCTGTATGGGTAATTTAAGTGAGGACTGCAGTAGGAAATAGGTTGATGCAGGGAGGCGTATTAAGATCAAACTGGGGGTGAGGCGGCACTGGATCTGTGCTCGTGTAGCAAGATCAGGTTCCATGTGAAGTTATTGTGAAGTTTCTATCACCTTGGATCAAAGTCTTTTGAAAACTTTAATTCTGGCAAGACCAGAAAATGGACCCCTACTGGTTCTGAAATTGTAGGTGTGAGTTTAGACACACGGTTTTGAATTCTGGTAGGTGTCAGCTGAGCACTGACAAAATCATAGCTGGAAACTAGACCAGCTCTCCTGTATGTTAATATTGTTCAAGATAGGTATTAGACTCTATAAAATGCTTGTAAGTTGCTGGATGCATTAACCTTTACTTCTAATATCTGTATCCTATGCTATAAGGTAATATGTAAGTTTTGCTTTGTCATACCTGTTCTGAACTTGTGAACCCAGGCAGGAGGAGGGTTCCCCCACCCATCATGAAGGACTATCAAAACTAAGTGGGCCACTGTGAAGCATCATGATACAAAGACTGGGCTAATGGTCCTGTCACACCCATGAAGATACTGTGTGCAAGGAAGCACGTCCCATCAGCCTTAATTCTGGAAGAGGGAAATAAAAATAGATCACTTGAAAAGTCTTCATCTTTTTGCTGTTTGGACTCTCACAGGGCTAGAGCTAGGAAACAAAAGCAGAGGACCCCAGGGTCAATCTGGGTTAGCCCTAAAACAGGGGTTCTCAACCTTTTTCTTTCTGAGGCCACTCCAACCTGCTATAAAATCTCCATGGCCCGTCTGTGCCACAACGACTATTTTTTCTGCATATAAAAGCCAAGGCCAGCATGAGAGGGTAGCAAGCAGGGCAATTTCCCAGGGGCCAATGCCACAGGGGGCCCTGCAAAGCTAAGTTGCTCAGGCTTCGGCTTCAGCTCCAGGTGGTGGAGCTTGTAGCCCCAAGTGATGGGGTTTTGGCTTTCTGCCCTGGGCCCCAGCAAGTCTAACGCCGGCCCTGCTTGGCAGACCCCCTGAAACATGCTCGTGGGGGGGCCCCGGACCGCTGGTTGAGAACCACTGCCCTAAAAGACATTCACTGCTGACAGATTCCTATAACTCTGTCACCTTTTGGAACCGTAGACTGTAACTCGTGTGTATGTGTTGCCTGCTTTAACCTGCTAATAAACCTTCAGTTAGTTAGTACAGGATTGTTTTTAGTGTGAGATCTAAGGTACAAATTGACCCGGGGTAAGTGATTGGTCTCTTGGAACGGAGAGTAACCTGAATATTTTGTGATCTTTGGTATAAATGATCATTTATCACTAAGTCCAGCTTGCCTGAGTAGCAAGATAGACTGTATTGCCCAAGGGGACTGTCTGACTCTTTGGTAAGACTGTTATATCAGGAGTTCACATTTGTTACTGGGTTGGTGAAAATCTAATTATAGAACATACCACCAATTTGGGGTGACTGCCCCGCTTTTTGACAGTCTGCCCTGAGGTTGGCACTCACACTTCAGACAGAGTGACACCCCTCGTGTCCCAAATTGAAAGGGGTTCAGATTTGAGCTTTGGCTTCTGAATATTCTAAGCAGTAGAAATATTAGATATTGTAGCCAGAGCTTAGAATCTTGAAAATGATCCTTAAATAGTTTGGTTTTAAGTGGTATCTTGTTTCCAGCAGAGTCTCTTAAAAATAGCAAATAAGACCTATGAGGGTTATGGTGACATTAAAAAGCATTGCCACACCTGCTATGTGCCATTGTTAAAATAACTTATTTTTTTCATTTGCTCTTAAAATCTAGTAGCAGGTTCCGACTTAGTGAGATACATGTATTGTCGCTTGAGTTAGAGACTGTTATTTCAGGGGGTGAAATATACATGAAAAACTGTCATCTTGGTGTCTTTTCGCTGTTGTATGTTGAAGCATTTTTTTTAGAAATAATTCAATCATTGAAAAGACAGGATACGTGTCCTGAATGTTTTCTCCAGTTATCTGAAGTTGGATTAATGCTAGTTAAATGGACAGTCTTGTCTGCTTGAGGATTAATCTTGAATTCAAGGCATTAGTCTCTTCGTACACCAGTGGTAGATGCTCTTAACTACAAGTGAGGTCTCATCTTTTATTGATGAAAGTTTACCTGACATTATTCAAATGTCTGGCCCTTTCTAAATCATTAAGAAATGGATGCCTTTGATGTCTGAATGCTTGACTTTAAATAGTCGATC
Organism: Trachemys scripta elegans; assembly: GCF_013100865.1. NCBI lineage: Eukaryota > Metazoa > Chordata > Testudines > Emydidae > Trachemys > Trachemys scripta. The sequence goes on from NC_048302.1 coordinate 116,287,899, forward strand.
TTTCCTTGTGCTGTGTGGGAAAGCTGTTTTGATGTACACAAGCTTTGCTTCTTGTTAGCTCAAGGCTTCTGTGGCATAATTAGGCTTGGTTTGCTGGTTCAATAAAAACTGTTGGTGGAAATGTTTAAAAAACCAAACAAAGAATCCCACCAACTTTCTGATCAAATGGAGAGTCATGGCAGTGACTTGAAGCCCAGTTAGTGTTTTTTTTATTTTATTTTATTTATTTTTTTAAAAAAGGCCTGACTATTGCCTGTCTGTCCCCAAGGGTTTTGGGAAAGGCTGGGGGTAAAGGTCATTTGAAAACCTTCTTGCCCTTTCTTATTTATGAATGTCTCACGATCTTCTTAAAAAGGTATCCAGCTCTTCTTCTACAGTTTTAAAATTTGCTAGAAGGGCAGCAATTAAATCATTCTACTGTGTGACAATCTAGTGGGCTATCTATCTCTAGGCCCCAGGGAATTCTCAGTTAGTATAAATCAGCCTCGTGCCATTGACTTCAATGGAGCTATATTAAATTACATCAGCTGTAGATCTAGCTTCTAAATTTTGGTTTCTTCTATAATTCTCATTTGAAAAAAAGAGGAGGAACCGGTGTGTGATGGGGTGTGTACCCTAGCCAGGCCCTGAAGGGGTTAGTGTGGGCCTGAGGGGCCAATTTGTAGCCAATCACTTCCTAGTGGGAGAGCTAGGATTAACTGAACAAGAAGCCCAGCTGGGCAGGAGTGGGTTGGATTATAAAGCCAGGAAGTGTGCAGCTGAAAGAGGCTGCAGGGAGAGAGTTTGCAGTCACTCCCTGGGAGCAGAGAGGGAGAAGAAGAGAAAATAAGCCTGGGGTTCTAGCTGTGGAAGAAGGGCCAATCCAGAGGAGTTGTGGGGAAAGAGCGCCTGAGAGGACTAGGTAGGAAGAAATGCAGGGAAACAGCAGCAAAGGGTAGGACTGTGCAGACCTTGGCTGCTTGCTATAGGGTCCCTGGGCTGGAATCCAGTGTAAAAAAATGGATCTGTGTTCTCTTACCAGCCACTGTGAAGTGTTACAGGAGCATTGGAAATGCCAACCAGACAGCTGGTCTGGAGAGACTTTGTTACCCTGGAAGGGGAGGACTATATGGTGACTTGGCCGGAGGGCCCAATCACAAAGAGGGAGTACCTTGGCATGTGAAGAGAGAGGGGTCGTAGCTTGAGTAACTGATGGAAGAGAATGCCAAACCAGGTGAGAGTTGATCCCCAGAGCAGCTACAAAGAGGCAGCGCCTGTGGTGAGTGAGCTCCTTCACACAGTGTTGGGAAGAGGGAAGGTACAGGGGAGTAAGAAACACATGGAACAGACCCAGATAACATCATTGGTCCTGCATTCCACTCTCTGCATTTCTTTTTTGTATATCTTCATCATTCTCTTTCTCTAACATTTTTATTGCATTTTTGTAGAAAGAATCTGTTAACTCAATCATGGATCCCCCCCCTTTCTGTGTTTGCTCTTTTGTTTTTACTCCCTTTTTGGCCCCCTTGCCTCCTTTCTGTGCATTTGTTTATTTCATTTTTCTCTCTCTCTCTTTTTTTTTCCTATTTGTTTTTCAATATCTGCAGGGTCAGCAGAAATAGACCAAAATAACATTTTACAGATAGAAGGGCTGGCAGCTGAAAGGAAACTAATATCCTGGTCAGTTTCCCTCTGCAGCCACTTCATACAGAAGGAAACTGGCTGGAATTAGTTAATGGCCTTTTGCATCAATCTTTCTGCACACTGAACCAGATGCAGAGGAAAAGTGGCCCAGATTGCACAATCTTAATCACTTTCCCTTTTCAGAAGGCTCCCTCTATGCGGTCTGATTTTAAGAAATGCAGAGCACTGTAATATCACAAAGGTATAGGGAGTTATGGTTCTCAGTTCTTTCAGGATCAGACCTGTAAAGCCTTACTTTCCCAGGATCTGATCCAAAGTCCACTGAAGTTAATGGGAGTCTTTTAATTGACTTCAGTAGGCTTTGGATCAGACCACTGAAATACCAAATTGTCTGGGCTGCTTTCATGTCTGCTAATCAAGATGCATCTAGGGTGACAGCGAAGCATGGTGGATGTCTGTCATAGTGTAGCGATCCTGCCATACACAACAAGTATTAAAGGAAATCCCTAACTTGCTATCTTTACGAGACTGAACTTAATGGGAAATCTGGGATATTTTCTTGACTACACTCACTATGGCAACTTCCTTCTTTTTTGTACTTACTGTAACATCATATGCAAACTAAGTTTAGTAAGTACCTTTGTTGTGGAGACCGAGGAAATATTTTAATAGATTGTTCCCACATAGCATCATTATAGTCATTCTGGTTCTTTTCCTCCTCCCCTTCACTTTTCTGGATGAAGGAACAAGAGTGCATCAAATCTTGCATGCACGGACTGTAGAATTTAGGTAATGGCTTAAACATTCAAGTTAAAGAGGTTAAAGAGTGAGAGAGACCTGAAGAAGAGTTCTGTATAAGCTCAAAAGCTTGTCTCTCACCAACAGAAGTTAGTCCAGTGAAAGATAGTAATTCACCCACCTTGTCTTTCAAGTTAAAGAGGACAGTTGGTAGACTAACTTGGTCTCTCCTCTCTTATCTCTTGGTTTAGAAATGTCAAGTGAGGGGGGTTGATATTGTCTTGTTTAGCCTGGCCATTTAAATGGTTTAACTCTTTGGAAGAGAACATAGTTCTTATTCTGATATGTCTTTTTTTTATCCTCATTGTATCAGAACACACATTACCTAGAGCTTTTCTGGTGCTGTTGATTCAGAAATAAACTGATATATTTGCCCTAAATTCATTCCTGCATTGATCCCAGGGGTGTCATTAGTCCCAGTTTTCATGGTGGAGTCAAAATGTTGTCATGCAACATCATTGCCATACAACCACGTTCTGTTAGCCCCAATGTTATGTCACAACATGGTGACATTTGCATGTTGATGTGGCAGTATACTGTCAGCATGCCATGAGGCAAATGTCACCATGTTGTGATGACAAATCTGTCACTAAAGACAATCTTTTAAAAAGGGACAGCCCTAACTGATCTTGAAAAAATGAACCTGTTTAGATTATTCCTAAATATGAGGCAAACAAGGTCAATCAGAAGTTTAGTGTAAGCTTTTGCTTTCTGATTTTTTTTAATTACTTTTAATTTCTTAGAGGGTCTTTGTTATATGTTGATGTCATGGTACCAAATCAGGAGGGTGAGGTGGATGGGCATTTCTAGAACAAATAATAGAAATATCTAGAACACAAGACCTAGTAGTAATAGAGGACCTTAACTGCCCATATATCTGTTGTAAAAGTAATATGGCAGAACACAAAAATGTCTGATAGGTTCTTGGAATGTATTGGGGACAATTTATTGTTTCAGAATGTGGAGGAAGTAATCAGGGGGATGTTCATTTTAGATTTGATTCTGAGTAATGGGGGAATTGGTGGTGAATCTGAAGGTTGAAGGGAATTTGGTGAAAGTGATCATGAAATGATAGACTTCATGATTGTAAGGAAAGGAAGGAGTAAGAGCAGCAGAGTGAGGACAGTGGACTTCAAAAGAGCAGACTTTAACAAACTCAGAAAATTGATAGTTAAGGTCTTATGGGGAGAAAACATAAAGGTAAAAGTCGATAATGAGAACCAGCAGTTTCTCAGAGACAATATTAGAGGCAGCAAACTATCCAGATATGAAGAAGAAATAGGAAGAATTGTAAGAGGCGAGTATGGCTCCATCAGAAGCTCTTTAATGACTTGAAAATCAAAAAGCATCCTACAAAAAGTAGAAACATGGACTAATTGCTAACAAGGACTACACAAGAATAGCACAAGCATATAGGGACAAAATTAGATAGGCTGTGGTACAAAATTTATTACACCTAGCAAGGAACATAAAAGGCCATAAGAATAGTTCTTAGAAGAACATTAGGAGCAACAGAAAGAAGAAGGAAAGTGTGGGTCCTTCGCTTACTAGAGAAGGAGAGCTTATAATTTATGTCATCAAGAAAGCTGAGGTGTTTAAGGCCTATTTTACTTCAGCCTTCACTAAAAAGGTAAATTGCAGCCAAATACTTAATATAGTTAATATTGACAAGGCAGAAGGAACACAAGTCAAAATAGGGAAAGAACAGGTTAAAAACTATTTAGATAAGTTTGATGTATTCAAGTTGGCAGGGCCTGATTAAATTCATCCTCAGGGTACTTAAGGAACTAGCTGAAGCAATCCTGGAACTGTTAATAATGATCTTTGAGAACTCCTGGAGGTCCCACTAGGACTGGAGAAGGGCAAACCTAGTACCTCTCTTTATAAAGGGGAACTAAGAGGACCTGCGGTATTATAGACCAATTAGCCTAACTTTGATACCGGAAAGATACTGGAACAAACTATTAAACAATCAGTTTGTCCATTCTTCAGTAGCTAATGTGTTTAATTAGAACATTCTTCTGCTTTGACACTTACAAATTATGAATCAGTCCAAGGGCAACCCTGCAACTCTTACTCAGTAGTCTTTATTCAGGTGAAATCTTTGTAAGTGTTGCAGGATCAGGAACTAATATAGGATCTTCAACTCTAAACCATAGAATCATAAAATAATTTGGAACAATTTTGGCTCAACAGAATTTAAATGCTACAAGAAGGGAGACATGGAAGACAATAGCTTTGTATTTATTTGTACTTCTCTTCGTTCAAGACTGGTTAAAGGCAATACCAAAACATCTATATGGCGATATACCTATCTCATAGAACTGGAAGGGATCCCGAAAGGTCATCGAGTCCAGCCCCCTGCCTTCACTGGTAGGACCAAGTACTGATTTTGCCCCAGATCCCTAAATGGCCCCCTCAAGGATTGAGCTCACAACCGTGGGTTGAGCAGGCCAATGCTCAAACCACTGAGCTATACATACTAGACAGTATTTCTTATACCAGGGATCGGCAACCTTTGGCCCATGGCCCACCAGGGTAAGCCCCCTGGTGGGCCGGGCTGGTTTGTTTACCTGCCGCGTCTGCAGGTTCAGCTGATCACAGCTCCCACTAGCCGTGGTTTGCCACTCCAGGCCAATGGGGGCTGCGGGAAGCGGCGGCCAGAGCATCCCTTGGCACGCGCCGCTTCCCGCAGCCCACATTGGTCTGGAGCGGTGAACCGTGGTCAATAGGAGCCGTGATCAGCTGAACCTGCGGATCTGGCAGGTAAACAAACCGGCCCGCTAGGATGCTTACCCTGGTGGGCCGCGTGCCAAAGGTTGCTGATCCCTGTCTTATACCATAGCTTCGGGGCATATTCAACTGGGATAGTTTTATTCAGTTAACTAAACGTAACTAACCTAAAGCAGTAGTATATAACATAGCCATACAGTTGGCCGAGCCAGCAAGATACTGACTGTTTCCTGAGAGTTGCTTTAGTATATGGAAGTTTGAAGGTGCTGCACCTTTCAGTGCCTTGCAGAATCAAATGCAGTGTCTTTAGGTTCCCTTTAGCACATTCTTGTATATCTTAATCTAACCAGCACTACCCTAAAGGCATCATGATAGAGAGTTTCCCTATCAGAGAGTTGTGAAACATGTTTGCTCTCCAAGATGAAATGTCTCTGATTTTGATGCACAAATCTGATTTCTGGCCTAGCTGAAGTTTTATCTGGTTGGTCCATGCAGGCTAGTCCTGTCTGATGTAGGTTTGGTCAGTAAGTGATTGATTTATTTTAAAATTTCTTTTTCAAACTTTAGGGAGAAGCAAACAGTCCTTTATTGCTTAAGCTTTGCATATCAGTGATAGGCTTAACTTTTGATTAGTGATCCCTTTATAAAATGATTGGATTGGATTTTGAAAAGTGACCTATAAAATTGAAGCTGCAGTTTTCTGGGTCTTGTTTTTTTGCCTTTAAAGTGTTAGAATGCACAAAATCTCAGACTTGTGTGTGCAAACTGAAGTTACATGTACAAATCAACTAGTTCAACACTTATTTACCAGATTGTAAGCAGAAGATGGAGGTTCTGTAAAATGGAGACATGAAAAAATACATGTGCAATTTTAGAATCCATTGCATTTCCTCTGTTAAAATTTCTCACTTCAAATGTACTGTATGTATTGGCTTTGTCTGTTTATCAGATTTACTTCTAAAGTAACCTGTATGCGTATTGATGGTTTTCCTGAGCTAAGATTCTTCCTGTTCATGTAAACATCTTTCAGGATGTTTTTATACTACACATATCTACAAATACAACCACCGTATGAAAGTTTGCAATGAAGGTGGTAAGTAGGGAGATTCAGGGATAGGAGGTCCCTGAATCATCCTGAGACAAAGGGAGAGGAGCCAGGACATGTCAGTCCTAGGGTGTTCCTAAGTGCCTTTCGCCTCAGGTATGGCACTGCTTTTAGAGAGCTGAGCACATGAGCTTCCTTGCTCATTGCCTTCAGTCAGTGTTGAGCTGGTGTTGCGTGACTGCACAGCAGTGCATCTCAGGTCTCCCAAGTAGCAGTGGGTGAAGGGGCAAGTTCATAATTCTTTTCTGGTCTGGGGAGACCAAAGCAGATGTTGAAAACGAATAGAGACGTACAAACTTCAAACAGCTTGAAAATCTGGTTAGGGTGTATGGATGCTTAGCTGAATCTGTTTGGTCCAGAAATCTTCTGAAACCAGCCTCTCTTATGGGGTTTGCAATCCTATGAGCTTTTCCCCCAGACTTAGCAATATCATGAGAATAGAATGTAGTAGATTCTGTGTCAGTGCAGGGACAGAGTGGTGGTGGGGTGTACCTTTCCTATTCAGGTGATGTCACACTATGGCAATTTCTGTGGAATTATCAAAGAAGGATGGTCTAATGGTTAAGGCACTAGCTTGGGACTTGGGAGACCCATGTTCAATTTCCTATTGTAGCACAGACTCAGTTCCCCATCTGTAAAATGCTTCCCCCCTGTTATCTGACAGAAGTGTTGTAAGGGTATATTAAAGATTGCAATGTGCTACAGTACTGTGATAATTAGGGCCATACCAAATGGGCCATTTTGGTCAATTTCATGGTCATAGGAATTCAAAAATAGTAAATTTCATGATTTCAGCCATTTAAATCTGAAATTTCACGGTGTTGTAATTATAGGGGTCCTGACCCAAAAAGGAGTTGGGGGGGAGGGGTTGCAAGTTTATTGTAGGGTGGGGTGGCGGTACTGCTACCCTTACTTCTGTGCTGTTGCTGGCGGTGGTGCTGCCTTCAGAGCTGGGCAGTTGGAGAGCAGCAGTTACTGACTGGGAGCCCAGCTCTGAAGGCAGAGCTATTGCCAGTAGTGGTGCAGAAGTAAGGATGGCATGGTATGGTATTGCCAACCTTACTTCTGCGCTGCTGCCTGCAGAGCTGGGCCCTCAGTCAGCGGCCGCCACTCTCTGGCCACCCGGCTCTGAAGGCAGCGCAGAAGTGAGGGTGGCAACACCATGACCCCCTTAAAATAACCTTGTGACCCCCCTGCAAGTTCCTTTTGGGTCAGGACCCCCAATTTGAGAAATGCTGGTCTCCCTTGTGAAATCTGTATAGTACTGGGTAAAAACACACAAGACCAGATTTCACGGGAGGGAGACCAGATTTCATGATCCGGGATGTGTTTTTCATGTCTGTGAATTTGGTAGTGATAATGAGGGTAATGTAAGGTATCTCAGATAAATGGAAGGGACAGAGTTGCAGGTTAAATAGGTAAGTCCTATTTCTCATGTTAATCCAGTATAGTTTCTTACACTGAGCTTCCATGTGGTTTAAAGTCCTAAATTTTATTGCTTTTTATCATGCCAGGAATGGGATTTTAAGATTGATTTTCTTCCTTCTAAATACATTTCACATAAAGTACATGTTTCTTACCATATCAGCTTTTACTTTACTGTGCTGAACAAAATAGTCATCCAACAGAAAACTGCACCTATCTACTTTGAGTACGCAGTGTTTAGATAGTGTTTACCTTCCTTAAACATTTGTTTTTAATACATTTTCATTACTGTTTCTTCTCTGCTTTAATTTGCTAAGGGCTTGTCTATACTTACCGCGCTGGTTCGGCGGCAGGCAATCGAACTTCTGGGTTCGATTTATCGCGTCTAGTCTGGACGCGATAAATCGAACTCAGAAGTGCTCCCCGTCGACTCCGGTAATCCTGCTCGCCGCGAGGAGTACGCGGAGTCGACGGGGGAGCCTGCCTGCCGGGTCTGGACGGGGGTAAGTTCGAACTAAGGTATGTCGACTTCAGCTACGTTATTCACGTAGCTGAAGTTGCGTACCTTAGTTCGATTTGGGGGTTTAGTGTAGACCAAGCCTAAGAAACTTGTAAGTTTTTCTGAAGACTCATCATGCACATAGCAGTTAGAAATGCATTCAGCATTATTTCTCTAAAAACAATCTGGATGGTCTGTGATCTGAATCTGCAGGGCCATAAAATATATACGGCACTGTATTAAATTTTACAATGCTCATTACATCAATGCTATACCTGTTGGGTAGAAAATCACTGAAGCAGATGAGGAGTAGTGCTGTTTGAACAGCAGAGTATTAGAAATGCTTTTACAGGAGCTCTTTTAGGTATGAGCTTCACTGCAGGGTTCAGCTAAGAAAATAATTGGTATTTAAGATGTTTGCTAAGTAACACAACTATTTCTCCACAGTGGAGGAATTACAAAGCAGTGAAGTGCTGTAAAATTTTTCTTTGGGCGAAAAAACCTGCCATATGAAGTCTTAGTTCTATAATGAGATGTCTCTGTGGTTTAGTGAATTGAGCACAAGGCTGGGAGTTAGAAGGCTTAAGTTTTATTCCTGGCTCTACCATTGTGACCTTGGGCAATACTCTCTTGGGTCCTGCTCCCATTGAAATTGATGGAAAATTTCAGTTGACTTTGATGGGAGCAGAATCAGGGTCTTAATCTCTTGGTGCCTCAGTTTCTCCATGTCTAAAATGAGGATGTGACTTTAACTTTGCCCTTATATTATTTTTAGATAGACCATTATTAAGATGTTTAGGCTACAAATTCAATTTACCTTAAATGTACCTACCTCATAATCTGTTAAGCTATTTCCTTTGGAGGCCTGGGATCTACACATCTGCTATAAAGAAGGTTCACTGCTCTATTGCTGCAGTAGGCCTTAAATGGTTAAATAGTTAGATGGTTTAATGTTGAATACCCTACTGTTTATAATTATAGACATAATAAACCTCTGTATTTATCTTGCACCTAGATATACTTGAAGGGGATTTTAATTTATGATCTGTAGATAATTCATTTTTAATGGGCTTTGCATTAACATTGCTAATGGTCATAATGCATTTGGTTTCAAAGAGCTACCCTATTTTAAGATTTATTGGAAAATAATGAATATTTCACCATCTGCTCCAGGCTGCGCATGAGAAATTAATGTAAATATTTTAGGTTTGGGATACTGCACCGTACCTTTCACTTCCATTACCAAAGTCATGATTGCTTACTCTTGATGGCAATGTACAGTACACGGGGTATTATCCTCGATTGAATCAACACATAAATTGCCTGTTGCAAAACAGCTACTGAAAGTGTCATATAAAAACATGATACAAAGCTATAAAAAGTCTAGAAGTCTTTTGTTAGGCAGCTCAACTGCACAGCCAGAAAATGTTGTCAAACTGGGCACATGGCAAACCTAATATCAAGCAAGCCAGCCACCCACTAACAAGAGGAGCCTAGTCCCACCTGGCATAAAAATAGGGGGAATGCAGATAGCAGACACTATTTAAAACAAAAGGAGGTATAAAATTGGTCTGGAATGAACCTCTGAAATAAATGGGGCTTGCAGAATGCTAAAGTCAGCCAAAAAAGAAGCCTGGCAGACTACCTCTGGGATGGATTGCTGCAGCCCAGTTCCCTTGACTGAGATGATCTTGTCCCCAGCTCATTCTTGACTGAACCTAGGGACCCGCTCTGGCCAATTCTAGCTGCTGGGCAGGGTTATAGGCTCAGAGGTGACTATATAAGTGCTTAGAGTCTAGATAATGAGGGGCTTTGTTTAACACTAAGGCCCTGAATTGAATTGAATTTGCAGTATTGACCACCACTCCAGTTCTCTGGGGGCTCCATTGCTCCAACCTAGGTTCTGCGGCAGTCACAGCCTCCAAATCAGTTTAAAGGAAAGTCCAGTTAGGTGTACATTTTACAGTGGTATAGCTTGGATCTGACACAGGTATGTGTATAGTATTCTCTTGATGTGTGTGGAGTTATATACAAAAATCCATCATACACTGCTATGAGAACGGAACCCAGCAGACGCTTTGTGGGAAAATTACAGAACAGGAATTAAAGAATAGAAATAGAAACATAAAGAAGTCTCTTGGATGCCTGCAAACCTTTTTACAGTCTTTTGCTGTCTTTCAGTAGAAGTTGCCTTCTGCACTCTTACAGCCATGTTTGCAAAACTGGCTGCCTATGCTGTGTTTACAAAACTGGTGTGTACATTAATCCCCTCCCCAGCTGTGCCTGGTAATGTGCTCCTGGAGAGGATTCAGCCTTTGAAGGTACCCACATGTGTCAATTGATGTGAACAATTACTTGTTTGTTTTTTTCATGAGAGCGATTACCTGTTTTTCATGCACAGATTTTTGTGAGCTTAATTTAGACAACCAATTCTGAAAACCTGGTCCCCAAAATAATTCTGCAGCAGTCCAGCTACTAACACTCCTCTGTCCCTTGCACTTTTTTTGTGTGCTGCCTTCTCTGACTCTTAAATGTGTTATACTATTGCACAGGTGTTGGAGAGCAGATGTTACAGGTGGCTTTTCACCATTAAAGTGTGAATTTTCTGCTTTTGTTTTGTTGTATCTCTAACTTGCATACTAATAGAGTGTTTCTGTGCATAAATATTTTAATCTTCCCTTCATCTTCTTCCCTCCCAGTCCTCCCTCCAAAAAGCATGGAAATAACGTTTGCAAACCATTACCCCAGTCACTCTGCTTGTATGTTGCATCCCTTGCTTCCCTCTTTGCCTATATTGCCTGTGAGGAGTGTAAGCACTTGGAGCAGAGACACTTTCTTACTATATGTTCATATATCACCTAACACAATCCCGCATTTTTGTAGGAGTCTCTAGGTGCTACTGCAATAATAGACAACAAATATTAGTGTTCTGTATGTGGCAGCAGTTTAGAAGCAGGCATCGCCCTGTTACTGTACAGCTTTTAAGTGGCCCTAGCTCTTTCCAATCATCTCTGTGGAATTTATTGAGTGGAGTAAATTGTCACTGCTGCTCTTAAAGATCCTGAAACAATGTGTTGCAATAACATTCACAAATACACAATTCCTTCCCTGCACGTGAATCCAAAAGCAACTTCCTAGAGAAAGATGAAACTGAGCTACGATCATGCACAAGCTACGTAAAATAAATTAAAGCCATGTCTCTGGCCAGGACCTTAGTAGTGATAGGATCTCCGATAGGATCATTCAGACGGTGGAAGGGAGAAGCAAAACAATGTTAAGCTCTCTGCTTAAAGGCTTGAATTGGACTTTCAGACAAACAGAAGTCTAAAAGTTTCTGAATACAAGACTAGCAGGGAATAGTGAGGGGTTAATACTAAAGTATTATGGCAGCCAATATGTAAGGTGGTACAGATGATGAGAAGAATCTTTAAAGAGTAACCAGCACTGTAGCAGAAGCCAATATGATAACTTATAAATCTGGGGTGCTGTGATAATCCTATCAAATGCTATTTAATTGCACCTGGCACAGTTCATATGAAAATGTTTCACAGCTGATTACATGTTCTACAAGTAGCGTAGGTTACTCGAAGCATCCCTATAGATAATTGAAGGCTGTAATGGCCAAGTCTCTGGAAGAATGATTGAGCACAGGACAACTGAGATGTAAAGACGTAGGATTTTATTCATATTGACTGCATAGTGCATCACACACATGTAGGGCTTTACAAACCCAGAGTAAGATATGTACCCTCCACTGAGGGACTTATATTGTGAAGAGACTTTTAAAGGATGTGATGCGAGAGAGCAATGGCTATGCAAAGGGAATGGGCTTTAACAAGAGATATGAAGGAGAAGAGGGAGAAAGCTTGGCATTCAGCAAGAGCGAGGATTTAATTGTTTTGTAGGGCCTTAAGAAACTGTGCATTGACTATTTAGTAATATGCACGCTGAATATTAAAGACCCCTGAGGTTGACAGTGCTGCTGCTTGGAGTAATTCTCGAATATATGTAGTGAGTCAGTAACTTAAAGTTCTTTATTAGTGAAGGAGAGCACGAGTTTCTTTGAGGTCAAGTAGGCACAGGACAAGAAATGGCCTCTGAAAAAATGGTTTAGGAGACCTCTAGGGACAGAGAGGTAGGGAGGCTGTCAGAGGGTCAGCCATCTTGGAAAACCGATCTGTTACCCAGTGTGAAGGCAAAGAAAAGTTTGGTATTTAAGGAGTGTAGGGAACAGGCTGAAGGATAAGAAGTTTGTTCAGAGAGTGAAAAGGGATAAATCTAGTGAGGAAGGATGGTCTTTCAGTTAGAGCCACAAGGCTCTGTCATAGGCCTTTCTGAATTTGAACAAATCAATTAGTCTTTCTGTCTGTCTTCTCAGTTTCCCATCTCTAAAATGGGAATAATTTCTTTCTCTCCCTCTTTGTTTGCCTGTTTAGATAAGCTGTTGAATGCAGTGACTTTCTCTTACTATGTGTTTGTAGAAAATGTCAGGCCAAGCGTTTTGGCTCCACTTCTTTTGATAATCTGCCCTACAGCAACCCACACTCCCACACAAACCAGCTAGAGTCTAGATCAGTGGTCCCCAACCTTTTCCGTGGGGCAGGCGCTGGACGACTAGCCGCCAAGGACTGTGGCCACCGGATAAGCAGCTGCTGAAATGCCGCCATGAAGCGGCAACATCAAGAGGCGTCGCCGCTGAAATTTGGCGGCATTTCGGCGGCAGCGCTTCTTGACGTTGCTGCTTCTTGGCGGCATTTCAGCGGCTACTTGTCCAGTGGCCAGTAGGCGGGCGCACATGGATGCCCCGGCGGGCACCACATTGGGGACCCCTGGTCTAGATGAATAGTTTTGCCTGATGTTCTCTCCCTGTGTCATATCTGGTATTTAACTGGACTACAGCATTGTCAGGGCCAGTCCTTGTTCTCTCTAAGGGATTTTATATACACTGATACCACTATATACACTAATGTTAAATAGTAATAATCCAGATCTGAACTTTGTGACTCAGACCCGTGTCTGACAGCGAGCATCCCATCCAGTAAGGGGGAGGGAACCCCCCCCCCCAAACAAACAAACCACAGTGGCTAGATTGTATTGGTGAGCGAGTACTGCCAAGGAGAGGACACAGTCATATCCTGCTGCAATATTAATCCTTAACACTCACTTATGCAACTTCCTACAATCTAGAGAGAGTGTTTTAAAACCTCAGTGCCAAATGGTTTGAGTCTGTTTGGCAAGCCAGAGAAGTTCCAGGGGTTCTAGAAAACGGTGTTTTTAAAAACACCGCAGGCACTGGTGCACAGGATGTCTGTGCCTATAACTCCCAGGGGACTGCACGCGATGCATCATCCATTTTAGGATGGTGACGAATCCTCCCCTCTCTGCATCTGGGCAGTTTCACTGGCTGCTTGAGTAAGGGGATGGAATTCCAGACCCATCCTGCTGTCTTGCTCGGAGCCTGCAATTGTGACTGACTGAGGTGTGGAACATGCAAGTGGGGAGGATGGCTTCTTATTCCATCCCACTCCTTACCTACACAGGGACCAGTTACAGTGTGGTCTTTGGTTAGTACTGTCCCTGTAGAACTGGTTCTGAATCAATAGAATAGGTAGAGGTTATGAGTGAGATGTACAAAGAACAATATGGCTGAGCCCAAGAATCCTTTACAACAGCATGTGTTGCCTTTTAAAGTAACTCCTTAAACAACAGGTTTTTTTTGTTTGAGCCTGAAGATGACTTAGGATTTGTACAGTACTGTAATTGAAGTAACAAGTTGTTTCATCACACTTAAGTTTATTGATTCCCTTAGTACATTGGCTTCCTTTCTGCAAAACCAACAGTTTAAATCTCTGCAGCTTGGAATAGATGAACAGAATATGCCTGTTCCCCTAACTATGCAGACACCAGAGTGTTTTTTTTTTTTTTTTTTTTTATGGGGCAGGGAGGGAGAAATGATGATGCTCCGAGTCCCCTTAGTTTAAGTATGTAATTGCTTTGAAAATCTGTCTGGAGATTTTGTTTTTTGCTGGTCATTGCTAAATGCTGAGTTGTCTGGCCAAGCTTAAAGTGGACCATCCATATTCCATTTGTTTTAATAAGCAAAAAGGCAGAAGATAATATAAATTAATAGGCAAGTAAGACAAGCCAGAAAAGGAATAGTGTCTGATTCTGTCTTGCGTACTGCACCTTCAAATGTTAGTTTACATGCCTGTTTGCTCAGGAATAGTGCTGTGAGCCAATCAGTATATCTCTTCCAGAGTAACACATCATGTGCGCTCTCTGAGACTTGTTGATTCTCTTTGCTGCTTTCCTTAATCTCTAATAAAAGTCATCCAGACTGAAAGGGGATATTTTTTCCCTTGTGTGTGGATAACAGAGCAAAACAAAGTGAGGAGGTTTATCCATTGGTCCGCAGAAATGGGCTTGGGAAGGGGGAGGAGGAGGAAGTGAATATTGTGGTATTGAAATATAATCTGGGCTAATGGAGGAAAGCCTCAAAAGCACTTGGAAGACATTCTGGCTGTTTTGTTGTGTAATTCCGAGTACCCTATCGATGTAAAATGTTCTGATTTAGAACAGGGGCCAGAGAGGACTGATTGTATCAAACTAAGATTCAGGACCTCTTAGCAGCACTTAGCTTCCAGTAGCAGGGATATTTAGTGAAGCCAGGTTACGGACACCATATTTTCAACAGAATGATTTGTCCTTAGATTGCCACAAAGGTGAAGTGACTTCTGTCAAGTTTCCAAGACCAGCTTTTCATGGGAGATGGCCTAGGCATGTTGTTTCCATTAAAGTGACCCTGGAAAAACATAGTGGAAGAAACCCTTTTAAAAAGGTTTTCTGAACAGACTTGTTTCCTTTCCCTTACAAGGTGGAAACTTCGCGATACAGGGCCTGATCCAAAAAGCCTATTGACGTCAATGCAAAGACTTGAATTAAGTGGGAGTTGGATTAGGTCATATAGCAGAAAAGCAGAAGAGAAAGAGCTAGAAATGGCACCTGCTTAGAGGGCCCGAGTCTCCTTCCATTGACTTCACTGGAGTTATTCTTGATTTACACAAGTGTGCTGGGATGCTATGGTGACGGGGTGGTATAAGAACGGGAGATGAATTCTGTTCTATTCAGGGTTTTCTGTATGAGAGCAAACAATGTGGCCATGTTAGAAGGATGGTCTCTTGTCACCCTTTTTGATTGTGCGACTCTAAATCTGTGCCAACTATGCAGGGCTATATTTAGTATTAGCCCTCCTATTTACGTTCAAGAATTTACAAGCTTTCTAACAGCCACATAGAGCAGTGGTTCTCAAAGCCGGTCCGCCGCTTGTTCAGGGAAAGCCCCTGGCAAGCCGGGCCGGTTTGTTTACTTGCCACATCCACAGGTTCAGCCGATCATGGCTCCCACTGGCCGCAGTTCGCCGCTCCAGGCCAATGGTGGCTGCGGGAAGGGGAGCAGCGATCGGTCGAACCTGTGGACGCAGCAAGCAAACAAATCGGCCCGGCCCACCAGGGACTTTCCCTGAACAAATGGCGTACCGGCTCTGAGAATCACTGATATAGAGGGCATTTCTTCTGATTGTCTTGATAGCCTAGGCACTAACTGCTTGTTATGTTCACAAATGGGTGTACAGATTCTTGGCAAAAAGAACAGGCCAGATTAATTCATACATGATTACAGGCCTAGTTAAAGAATGTCCAAAGAGAGTCTATGCACCCAGATTGACCCCTTTTTTGTCATTAATGTGAAACAAGGGTAGATTGTTTTTGTCTTTTATGTGAAAAAAGGGGCAATACATTTTAGAACTGGAACAATATATTGACTTGACCAACCCCCGTCCCCCATAATCTAATATATTTCCCCCCTGTAAAAACTGTTTTACTGGCAGATTACAGTGATGAGGAATTTCTGGTGATTTGTATCAAGCAAATCCTTGCCATCTGACGAGTGAAACTCTGAGTTGCCAGGAAACAGGAAGGCGAGTGTGATGTTAATTAGAGGAGATGATCTGTGTTTGCTTTTGCCATCTAACTTCCTTCTGCTGTCTTTACATCATTCACTACATAGAGGAAGCACAGAAGGAGCTAGAGATGTAGGCTCCAGCTGATTATGTTGTCTCTTATGTAACCCTTCTGCCAGGTGAAGTTGGCAGCAACAAGGACAGATTCAATATTCAGGGGTCCCTCTTAACAGCACAATACACAACCGGCTTGAGCCCCCACCCAGTAATCTGGGAAAATTAAACACCACTCCTGGGTGCCTCTAAAAGGAAATACTTCCCCCTCTTGCAAGCACTGAGTTTGTGTCTAGCAGAGAGAACCTTTAATAAAAAGGGGAAAGGAACTTAGCATTAATTTGGGAAAATGCTACAACCATGATTCAAACACATCTGACCATGAGCAAAACTCCCACCCCAGAGTACATTGCTGCTGTATTTATAAATTCTATTAGATTTTGCTTTGATGTATTTCACCTGTGGTTTTTCGTAGTGGGCCTTCACTCAGGTTTTCACTTTTGACTACTGTCATCAGCCCTTGTTCTGCAAACACTCATGTAAGCTTAGCTTTAATGGAGCTTCAGTGAAACTACTCCCATGCTGAAGGTTAAGCATGTGTGTAAGTGTTCGCAGGATTGGAGCCTTGGGATGAGAGAAGAGGAGCTTGAACTGAGAGTCAGCAGCTCTGGCTTCAATTTCTGGCTGCGCCACAGATGCCCAGTGTCACTTAGGCCAAAATTTTCAAAAGTGAATACTTCGGGTGCAATGACTTTTGTGTGCCCAAGTTGAAACATTAGGGTCCCAGGTCCTTAAACTCTGTGCTTCAATTCTATATCTGTAAAATGGGATTAATAAGATTTCCCTACCTTGTAGGGTTACTGTGAGAATTAATTTATTAAGGTGTGTTTGATCTGATATTATGGTGATCAGGGCCATGTGAGTACCCAGAGAGAATGTTAGTATTATCTAATCATATGCCTCTCAGGTTTGATTGCACAGAAAATAGTTGAAATATTTTTCTGGGTAGAAGATGATGTTGCTAAGTATGTCTAGGGCTGGGCAAAACCTGTGAAGTTATGTGAATGAAGATTTGTTTTGTTCAGTTTGAGTTTGCACAACTTTTTCCTTGTAATTTAAAACATTGTTCCTTTCAAGATTGGTTCAGTTAAGAACACAGCCACTTATTTTTTTCAGATTAAGAGAAACCTGTGTTCTATTGCAGTAATAAAGCTCCATTACTGTCCATTAAATATTAGGCTGGTACAAATATGTGTCTTGTATATGGTATGAAAAGTCTACATACAATAGAAAAAAATTTCCTTGGGTTAAAGGGCCCAGTCCTCTGAGGTGCTTAGCACTTACTGCAAGCTGCTTAGTGGCCTGGACATCCAAAGAAGTGTATAGAATAAGTTTCTGATGTCTGTACAACCCCATTGAACCCAGAGGGGTTGCATGAGTGTAACCCAGTCCTCTGTATTTAGACTTGCATTAGAAATTTTCTCTCTTCCCCTCTCTGTTCCTTTATTCATGTTTTCCTTTTATACTCCTCCTGCTTTCAGTTCCACTATTCACCTTAGTTTATTAATGGAACTTTTCTTTCTCAGTTTTCCCCAATGTGAATGTGAACCCAATTTAGGGTGACCAGATGTCCCGATTTTATAGGGACAGTCCTGATTTTTGGGTCTTTCTTATATAGGCTCCTATTACCCCCCCACCCCTTGTCCCAATTTTTCACATTTGCTGTCTGGTCACCCTAACCCAACTACCCAACAGGAGTAGACAGTTGGAACCTACAAAGTTCAAGTGGGCCAACATGAGTCTTCCCCTTCTAATCAATTTTCTAATAGTACCTGAATACAGTGCTTCCCAACTTGTTTTTAGTGATCTATACCTCAGCACAACCTTGAGAATTACCCTTGCCCCAACCCTACTGTACATGTAATCTCCAATGCATTTGAATAATCTTTGAATTTTTTTATGCATAATGTATTTACTCTTAATTTAATCTGTGTCTTGTCTGTGTACATGCCAATGCTTTTATTTGGTGCTTTAAGATGCCCCATTGCTGCTCCTTTGCCTTCTTTGTGAACTGGTGGATTTAGCAAGAGTGGATTGTTGTGATGGTCAGTGAGTCAGTCTTCTGAATGTTGTTCTTAGTTGACAGTATGCTGTCTGGTGTGCAATCACATGCAGTTGATGCTCCTGTTTTATCTGCTGGTTTTCTGTCACACTCAAGTGTTATTGAAGTTGAGACAATTTTTAAGGAAGTGATCTAACTAAATCCACTTTGTGTCTTTTAATATGGAGTAGTTAGAGCATGGGACTGAGAGCCAGGACCCCTGGGCTCTGTTGGGGAGACACTATTATAGGAGGAGGCTTGGAGTCAGGACTTCTGGATTCAGTTGTTGGCTCTGCCACTACTGTTGTTTTTTATTTGTATTACTGTAGCACCTAGGAGCCCTAGTCATGGACCAGGATCCCAGTGTGCTAGGTGCTGTATGAACACATTACAAAATCTGATGTTGGATACCAGAAGTTAATGCTCTGAAATGTATATTTAGGCCTTTAAACAAAAATGGGCCTGATTGTTCAAAGGTGCTGGGCACCTGCAGCTTCCACTGCCTTCAGTTGGGGCTTAATACCGATAAAATGAAACCAGATTTATTTAGTAGTCTAATACCAAGCGTTTCAAAGTGACTGGTTACGGGTGCCTCAGTTTTAGGTACCCAACTTGAGACTTGCTAAAGGGATTTTCACAGGGTTGGTGCTCAGTACTTTCTGAAAATCAGGTCCTTTTAAGTCACCCTCCGATTGAGGCATCTAAATCACTAATCACTTTTTAAAATCTTGGGCTCCTAAATTCATATTCAGACCAAGTTTAGGCACTCAGAGTTGGAAACACTGGCCTTAACTTTTTCATGCCTCAGTTTATCCCTCTGCAAAATGGACATAATCATATGTACCACACAATCTTGCTGTGAGAGCTAATATTTATAACGGACTTGGAAGTCCTTGAATAAAAGCTTGCTATATAAGTGAAAATATTCATTTATATATTATTCCTGGCTCTGCTGCTGACTCATTTATCTTTTCTGTGTCATTCTTTCTCTAAAATTCATATCATAGTAGTAGTCTACATTAATCTGGATATTAGTCATATGCATTCCTACCAGCAGATGGAGACAGGAAATCCAAATAAACTTGGCAACATGATTTCCTGTCACAGTCACTTACAATTGAGACATCGACAACTTCTCTTTTCGTCTAAACAGGTGGAAACAGCTGAGATGAAAATATTTGCTACCGCTCCCCTCCTTCCCCACCCCACCCCGCTTCTCTCATTTTGGGATTTATTCTTTAATAGTAATGTCTCTTCCTCCATCTCCTGCATCCTACCTCCGACCTTTGTATAGCTGTGAAGTGTGTGTCATCCAAGACAAGAACCACTGTGCAAGGCATCAGTTTAAAAGCATAAAAGGCATTTCAACCCAAAGTCAGTTTATATTTATATTCAAATTGTGGTATTATCTATCTGTGAAATTATTCATCATATTCATGTGTGAATGCTTTAAATGGTTTAATGTGTTCAGCTGATAACAAACTGCATGCTCGAATGTAATGTTGCTCTTTTTAGACTTGATTAAACTGCATCCTTGATTGTGATTTAATGGCTGTTCACAAGCTTGTTCACTCTTGCTGTTGCATATTAAGTACCATAGTATCCAGCCAAGTCTGCCAAAGTCTTTTAAGAGCCCATGCTTTCTCAAGGGAGATGAAAAGCCCTAAGTAGGCTAACATTTTGATTCGAGCTTGGGATTGTGTTTGATTGTTCTAGACCACCAAAGATCATGTCTGTAAATCTCTTTGGAAATGTTTAAGTGCTGAAAGACTGGCCTCAATGCTGGATTTTTCTCTTCCTAAAATCCTGTTTAAATAATTAAGCAAAATCCTTTCAAAGGCAATTAAGCAAAAGCAATAGCAGTCAAAACAGCCCCAACTATGAGTTTTATTTCTCCTGCCCTGTCCATTTTCCTAATGCCTATTTGAGGAAACAAATATTATATCAGTGTGAAAGCTGGTAAAGGCTAAGTACAAGATCTTGCAGTACCGATTCGTTGGGGTAATCCTTATTTGCACAAATAGTTATAATTAATGGAGATATCCCATCTCCTAGAACTGTAAGGGTCATTGAGTCCAGCCCCCTGCCCTCACTAGCAGGACCAAGTACTGATTTTGCCCCAGATCCCCAAGTGGCCCCCTCAAGGACTGAACTCACAACCCTGGGTTTAGCAGGCCAATGCTCAAACCACTGAGCTATCCCTCCCCCCAGTGGGACTGTTCACCTGAGGACATCAGTGGGACTGTTCACCTGAGGACTACTCATGTAAATAAAAAGGTCTGGATCTGAGTGTGTATGTGTGTATATATATATATATCTTTATCTATATTTTCTGCCTGATTCATCTCTTATGCTAATGTAAATCGTCAGTAACTCCATTGAATCATTAGAGTTGCATCAATTTAAAAAGAGTCTGACATGAGAATCAGCCCTGTTTTTTGTTATTCCCATCCTAATTGTTCAGTTAAGGTGGCAGCAAAGAAATCACCCAAATAAGCACAGTTTTCCTCTTATCAATGAAATTACTTTGTAAAAGTATTTGGCCAGATCTGTAGTACAGGGCATGGGAGCAGAAAAGCTGAAGGTTATGATTGAGATTCCCAGGGTCTTTTCAGCTGAATATGCCCGGTGTGGAGTGGACAAAGGTCTCCTCTTTAAGCAGCTTACACAACGTGGCAGGAATGCAACACAAGAAGGCAGTAAATGCTCATAAAGCTATTCTTTATAAGCCATAAGTTTCCACAAAAGCAAAGATTTCAAATGCTGCTTGTGTAGTCGATCTTGACAACTTTCTTCTTCGTGGAGGAGGGGAGAGAACTCCGCTTACCTCTGCTGGAATTCTACTTCCAGCACCACCCATTTTCAAGGTCCTTGTTGTAGTCACTGCATTGATCCCAATCCTTGCAAGGCAGGTAGCTGAGGGCTGTTAGTGGAATTGGACCCGACTCCCCCACACAATGTCATGGAACAATACGGCTGAGCTATCATGCCAATCCAAAGTAAAGCATTTAGATTTTTTTTATACTCTCCATACATCATCTTATTATAGTATGTTGAGACTGGATATCTATCCTAGAGATTTATATAGCCCCCATTATCATAATATCTGAGCACATAAAAATTTTTTAATGTATTTATCCTCAGAATACCTCTCAGGTCAGGAAATACTAATATTCCTATTTTACAGATGCACAGAGACAAAGGGACTTGCCCGAGGTCACATGGGAGCAGGGACTTGAACCCAGGTCTCCTAAGTTAGTGCCCTAACCATTGGACCATCCTTTCTCTGAATACCCAGAACATGCTATCTTTACAAATTATGACAGGGATCAATGAAAAGTCAATAGAGACATTAAGTGGGAGTTTAAAACTAGCCCAGACTCAATCTAATATTAGAAGTGCCTGGACAACACAGCGATGGGTGAAACATCCCCTTTAGTTTATCTGAGGACAAAAAAGGATGGAATGATATATGGTGCGTTAGTAGGAAAGTGGGACTGAGGAAGTGAAGGCACATTAAGTAGGGTGATCTCCTGACTAAAATATCTTGTATTCCGATCCCTCACTAATTCTGGTCCTCCGTATAAAAACCAACCAATCTACATGAACTAAATGCGTTTTGGGCCAGATCCTCAGCTGCTATAAATTGACGTAGCTCTGACTTCAGTTGAACTGATTTACACCAAGTATCTGGCCTACTGACTTGCATTATTAGTGACATGTAGGATTCTGAAGTCCTGATTCTTCCCTTGCTTATACCAGTGTTTCTCTCCTGTCTTCAGCGGAATTACTCTTGATTTACACTTACATAAGAGGCAAATCAGGCCTCTGTCTTGTCTGTGCCTCTTTTAATCTTTGACCAAGTCTGATATATTTTTATAAGAATAGTGTAGCTTTTGCTCAACCTGAATTCTGAATATGGGGCATAACTTGGGGGCATGGAGTTTGGATATATTTCAGTAAATGGATTGATTGTTTTAAAATAAAGTAGGAAGACACTCTGGTCACTTTAACTTTGCAAAGATACTGAACTCTAGTCTCCCATTAAACATACTAGATGATACCCGGTTTAAATGTAGAGAGCCCAGTAGAAAATAACTATTTCACTACAATAGATGTGTGACAGGGTGCTCTACTCACTATAGGTATGGCATCTCCTGGCCACTCTGGGGAATAGCTCACCAAGCTGACACTTCTCCCCCCATGGTTACAAGTCATCCCCCCTGCACCTGTTTCTTTGTCTGCAGCCCCGCTCTCTCTCCAGGAGCTGCTCTTGTGGCCTCTTTGTGACTTAGCCCTCCGGCTAGGTCATTATTGTGTTTTTTCCCCTTCCGTGGGAGGAGGGGGAGGTCTTTTCTCCCAAACCAGCTCAGGCGGTCTTCCTATGCACTGCCTCATTGGTGCCACTTCCCCGGTGTCTGGCTGGGGAACCCTGGCCCACTCGCTAGTCCAGGTTCCTGCTCAGGGACCCTCTAGTCAGCAGTCAAGGCCAGTTCCACCCAGTACCTTGCTGCATCTCCCTGAGCTTTTTCCTAACCTCCTGGTTCTCCTTCCTTCTCTGGGTCTGCCAGCTTCGCCCTCCCTCCTCCTGGGGAGCAACTTGGAGGCTGCGGAGACCTGCAGCCTCCAAACACTCCTCCCTCTTACCAGGAAATGACTCCAGCCTTTCCCAGAAGCTCCTTCTGTTGGCAGCTTCTTGGCCTATATAGGCCCTGCTTGTTCCTGCACTGGTAAGTTTCTTCTAATTAAAGCTTCTTCTGCAGTCTTAATTCCCCCCACCCCCAGTTTGCCGCCTAATAGGCCAATTGGCACCTCTGGCCTGCCTCAACCCTTTCACATGGTAGAAAGCAAAGAAGTTCAGAACTTGGTAAGAGCTAGGTAATAGGGAGGTGCCATCAATAAGGATTAAATTTACAGAGACAATGAAAGTATCATATTGGAAGTGGATAGCCCTCCAGTACCCTGCTTTAGAGCACTTGAAGCGATTAAAACTCTCCAAACATGAGTATTCTGGTACAAGCGGCTCCTTTGTGCTTGTACTCAACCCATTGCCTTCGTCACTGTCTGCTAAACGTCCTTCATTTTTCCATGGGGAAATAGTCCTCCAGCTGAAGTGGATCATGAAATATTTTAATGTGGATCATACTCAGTTTAATTACAGCTAAAGTGGCAGATATTCCCCCTGTGTTATGTCCTCTCTTCTTCGGAACCAGCGGAAACATTTGGCAGAGGAAGAACTGCAGTGGATCTTTATAAGGAATATCTTACTTTTCTGACTGGTATTAGGAGGTGACTGGTACATTAGCTCAGATGTCCCTTGCAATTCTTCCCTGGCAGGGGTGAGAGACTGCATAATGCTGCAATTATGCCCATAGCCCAACATATAGGACCTTGCTTTCAAAATCAGCAAAACATTCTGTAAGCGTAAATTGAAGTATGATGCTTTGACTATGGGCCTGGCTATCAATTTTTTATTTTCTTAATATTTATTGTAGACATTTTTATTGGTCATTAATAGAACCCCGGATCTGTCAAGTACATGATAATTAAATAGGAATTAAATCATGTAAGTGTAAATAAAAATAAGTAGCTTATTTACTTGAGCTTGAAGAAACTGATTGAGAATTATTTACAGTAAATGGCTGTTTTCCTTACAATGTCGCCTGAAGTATTTGTGTAATGAAATCCGTTATCTCTTCAGTGGCATTCACAGAGGAAGAGAAATACTGGTTTACAATAAGGGTAGGATTTTTAGAAATACTTGGCAATGGCTTAACTCTGCTCCCATTGAAACCAATGGAACTTTTACTGCAGTGGGAGCAGAGCTAGGCCATGTAGAATGTCTATCCCAGATGAATAGTTTACTGTACAGACCCTAACATTTGTTCTGAATGACTTTTACAAAGTGTTTGGTTTAACATTGTTGTGGAATTTTAGCTGACCTGCTAAAATCAGGAGTCCTCTTCCAAAGGCAAGGATGTGTTTAAAGAAAGCCAAATTAAAAACATCTTATACTCTCAGTGATAGGACCGTCTGTCTTGTTAGCTTCCCACTGAGGTTGAATCAGCTCTTTAAGAACCAGCCCTGATGTTACCACCTTAAAGTAGTGCAAGAAAACACTCACCCACTCTTATTACATCAGTCATTTCCTCTCCTGTCTTAGTGATGCCCCATTCAGCTGTTTCTTCACTGGTCCTTTTCTGCACCATTCTCTATGCCTAGAATATCCTTCCCAAACTGGTTTGCTAGATCTCTACCCTCATTCAGATAACTCCTTAAGATCACTGTGATGCCAGCAAGAAGCCAGTCAGCCAAGACATTTGTTTTATAAAACATATATGAATTTATATAAACATATGTTTATCACAAATGAGAGACAGTTCATTTTTGTTGGCGCATGCTAGGCCCATGCCTTTGCTGTGTAACAGCATCATATTACCATGCTCCACCTCCCCCACTTGTTTGTCCCTTCATTAAGTCATAAAATCAAACTGCAAGTCCTTCAGAGCAGGGAATCCCTGATCTATTGTGCAGCTCCAGCAAACTTCTTGGGGGCTGTGAAATAACAAATGTTCCACACTAAGGGAACAGGAAAGGAGATTTTGAGACAAACTCACCGCTTTTAACTCACTGTTTTATGCCTGGCTCTTGTTGATGTCCTTGGAAGTACACCTCTACTCCGATATAACACGATCCGATATAACACGAATTCGGATATAACGTGGTAAAGCAGTGCTCCGGCCGGGGCGGGGCTGCGCACTCCAGCGGATCAAAGCAAGTTTGATATAACGCAGTTTCACCTCTAACGCGGTAAGATTTAGGACAATGTTATATCGAGGTAGAGGTGTATTGTGATCTGGTATGACACTTAATATGTGTGGCATCATCTAAGCACAGTGGGGTACGTAACAGGATTGCAGTCTTAACTTCAAATTTTCCATTCTTTTGGAACATTCAGTGCATACTTCTGGTGTGTGCGTGTGCGCGCACATGCATGCTGGGCAGATGAGAAAATGTATAGGGAGTCCCCTATCCATGAGTGCAGCAGCTGGGCAGAAAGCTAACCTAGTGCTCCCTTGAGTGCTAGACCCTTGTCTGTCCAGGACTTACAGCCCCTTCCTCCATCCTGAGAGCACCAGTTACTTGAGGACCTGGTCATCCCAAACAGCAGAACAGGACAATGAGCCATTAGGCCTTTAGAATGTTAAATTGCACATACTATTTCTGTCTTCATCTTCTGCCCCAGAGCATTGAAGCAGTCAGGTTCTTTCCTCTGCCTTCAGATTAAATGTTCCACTGTTGTGCCTAGCCAGTATTACAGGTCTGTAGCTGAGTGGGTAGGGAGTGGAATTCCTACCTTATCCCTGCAGATGATCAGCTGATGCCCTGAAGCATGAGATTAAAGATCTAATAACGTTTTATGAATTGACTATTGTTCTTGATAATATTTTTAGGTGACCCATAACGCTGAATTTTAAAAGGATGTTTTGTGGAGCCATAAGTATTCAGGGGGTTGCCATATGGCATACAAAGTGGCTACAAAGTCATCCATTCTTAGTTATCCTTCTGGGTGCTAAGTGATTCACAGATAAAATAAAGAGTGGAAAACATTGACCAGTGACTGTCTCCTGTGATGCCTTTTTATTTGTAAAAATGAAAACTGGTGTTGAGGTTCGCTCTCGTCATCCAAACATTCTACTTGTTGCAAGAGCAAAGCATGTAACCTGTCATCTGGAAATTCATTGCGGTAGAAACTGAATATAATTGCTTTTGAGAACTAGTTATATTCATTTTAGGGCCCTGTCTATTAAGCCTCCTTATGAAAGGAGAGAGAGCTTTCCATGCACAATATATTTCATGCAGTTTGAAAATCTGTCTCCACAGCTGTTTTTTCCACCCTAACCATCAGCTCAGCTCTGTGCTAGAAGTAACAGAAAATTGTACGTTTGCGGACTAGGAAGACAGTGTGTCTAGATGTTCGCTCAGGGGACTGAGAGTTAGGTCTTCAGGATTTTATGCCCAGTCTTTATTCCTGATTTCCTCTGTGATTTTAAATAAATTACTTAGTTCAATATTTTTGAACTTGCGGGCCTAAAGTAAAGCTCCTAAATCTGTGTGTAGGCACCTAAATAGAAGCAATATGACTTTCTTAGGTGCTGAGCCCCTTGGTCTCCTTAACTTCAGTAGGGATTGTGGATGCACAGCACTTCTGATAATTGAGCCACTTCAATGTAGGAGCCTAAATATGAATCTAGGAGCCTAACTTTAGGCACCCAGATTTGAAAATTTCAGCCTTCACCTATGGGTACATCTTCTGTTCATCCCTCTGTCAAACTGACATAATAAGTCTAACTAGCTCAAGGGATTTACTATGAGGAATGTCGATAAAGTCCTTTGAGATTCTCAGATTTAAAACGTGTTTTTATGGTTAAACAGTGGCTGGTAGTTTACAGTTTAAGAATAAAGATGTGTATTGTTCCAGCATAAGGAAGACATTACTTTGAACCCATTACCCAAATACCGTGCAGCCATTCATGAAGCAATGAAGCCATCTAGGATGTTTCTGAATATCAGGACTGTGGTGATAAACATTAACCTAGCTTATTCTGCCCCTGCACCGAAACAGATAATTCACCGTTTCTAATGAGCAGTGAGAGAGTTTCTGAGTGACATGTGCAATATCAGACTGATGAGGTAAGAGTTCATTTGTTATGGTCTCTGGCTTCATGAACACACCGTCTGCATGGCCTGAAATGAAGCTGCTTGAATATATCACAGAGAAGTCAAATGATTCAGTAAAGTTTCTAGTCCAAAGTCTGATCTCATTTGCACTGTTATAATTCCGTGTATCACCGTTGAAGACAATGGAGGGGCTTGGATTTATACAGTACAGCTGATTCAGTTTGACCATGTGCCTCCTGATTTGGACCAAACAACCAGAGGCCTGTCTTTAAAATTACTTGACGTCTCTGTCCAAAGGAGGTAATAGCATGTATGCATCAAGTCAACATGTTACCCCCCTTCCTAATAGAGGGAAAATGTGGTGTATGGCTTGTTGAAAAGGACTGGTTTAATAGTAAGTACATTTGATAGGTATAGGCAGTTTCAGCTTGACATGGAGGTAAAGGAATTATAAAGCGGGTCAAAAGTATGTACCCTAGAGAAGCGGTTCCCAATATATATTATTACACTTTTGGGCACTTATGTCTGAAACTCTGGGCTCTCTCCCTGTACCGTAATATGGAATGAATGTGCGGAGAAAGTCAGTCTCAGCTGGGTTTGATTCTGTGAGAGGTGTGTGACAGTATTTTTCACTAAATTTCATTAACATTGAAAGACTTTACTTAGTCTGATAAAATAGTTTTTTTCTGAAAAAGGTTGAGATCCATTCCCCACGAATCTTCTTCATGACTCTCTGGAAAAGCAAATGCTTAGCATATGGGTTTGATAAACCTTTGATTTAGATCTTTCAAAATCCAGCTGTTGGCGAGAAGCAGTGTGAGAGAGTTCTATTTTGTATTTTTAAATTTTCATTTATAAAAGGACCTTGATTTTAGTTTGTGTGTGTGGTTGGTTGGTTGGTTGGTTTGTTTGTGGTGGTTGGTGGTTTTTTTTTTTTTTTTTTAACTCCAAAATGGTAGAGCTGCTGAGCCTTGATTTTACCGGGATTACAATATAGGGACTGTATGTGATATGACTGCTTGAATTGTTTCTTTTTTTAACTTCTACATCAGCAGCTACTTGGATGAGTCACATTCATGGGATGAATTTTAGCTGGTGTGTACATATTGGCAGAATATTCCTGAGAAAATGTTTGTTTGAGAGAGGTAAAGTGAATTCTTTTTTGGGTTTTTTAAAAGCCACCTTTGATTGTGCAACACTAGAAAAAGGAAGGGGAAAATAGTCAGACAATCTGTCTATAAATATTTACAAATTTTCAGTCAGGATTAACCTAATTCCTTCATCTTCAAAGAGTTTACTAGGAGATCATCTAGGGTGCTAAAACCAATTCTTTGATTCTTATAGGTGTGTGTTTGACTTGTTTACACCCATGTTCTGAATGTAGTGAAGTACTGAGTATAATCTTTCTTTGATGTCCCTCTTTCTGTGGTAATTCATCCATATCAGATTAGGTAGGTGGGATCCAAGATGCTGCTTACTTTGTATGCTCAGACACAGCATCACCAAGTGATACCTGCATCCCTTGTCTGCTATTTTTTTTGGTGTTTCATGTTGGCCATTGGATAGCTTATGTAGTTTACTACCATATCTTGTTTGTAAATAACGTAAAAGCAGTGCAGCATGCTCAATTTAATCAGGAAATCTCCCAGGGAATGGCTTAAAGCCGAATGTACTTAATAATAGTAACTACTGTTTAATGGGAACAATAATTCTGCTTAATGGGGATGCCTTCAGGTGACTTACTGGCACTAGTCCTTTCAGTTTCATTCTGTTTGCTCCTCAAAGAACTTTCAGTCTTGTCTTAGCTTTGCCGAAAAAATGTATGAATGACTTTCCCACTGCCTGTTCCAGGTGATTAGTGTGATCTTTCCATATAAACTGCACATACTGGGATACCATATTGAGCACCTCACAGCTGCTCTGCTGATGCTGGGTAAGGGACAAGCTCAGTTCATATCCCAGTGCAGATAGTGCCCCTTCTGTGTGCAGAGTCACTCCATTACACCTAAGAGACTCAGCTCCCCTGTTTTCCCCAACTTTCCCTTTTTCCTTCAATGAACCACCATCTCTGAACTTGTCTAAAGTCCCATAGATATTACCACTCCTGCAAAATCAGAAGCTCCTCAGAAATAGTGCTTTTTAACTAAATGTACATGGGGTAAAAGCACAATGTATAGAGTACAGAGTGACTGCTTGATCTCCTAAGGTTTCTATATTCTGTGGACTTTAGAAGGGAGGTGATTTACTGGAGGAATTGGTATGAAACAGGGAAAAGCTGTGCGGCAGAGGTATGGTGAGTGTAGGCATCATGGAGAAAATGGGAAGCAGGAAATTCTCTGGAGCTCCTCAACCGTGCAAGTCCCATTGCATCACAGATCCTGAGTAGTCTTCTCAATCTCAGCTACCTCTTGTCCTGAAGTCCACTGGAGGCACAGCATGAACAGTGTCTCCAGTGAAAATTTTAAAGAGTGCACATTTGGGCTGTGCAAACCTTCTGAAGTACTCATTGTTCCTATGGCCCTTGTGAAATCTGGAAAAGCTGCTGCATATCTTTTTAACATGATGCTTAGGGGAAACAACAAATAACTACATGCTAATCTTAAAGGAATTTCAGTGACATATCTTATTAAAGAGACTGTGTGAGCCATGAGGATATTTGAACCTGAGGCTATTTAACCTTTTGGTACTTGAAATGCTTCGGTTTTTTTCAATTCCCTGACTTTATATACATTTTAGTTACTAACACTTTGTGAATTTAAAGGAAAATAGCAATTGTAACACTTCAGATTTTATTGCAGTTTTTGTTGGTGGTGATGATTATAAACAAGATCTGCCCAGGATTTGTTAGGCGGGTAATGATTAAGGAAAAGCAAAAGGGGAAGGTCTTAGTTCTCTGAGATAAAGGAAAACAAAATAGAAAAGATGCTGTTAGCATAAGTCAAATGGGTTTTCCAAGCCATTGACAGTAATACAAGATTGATTAACATCTATAAATGGTTCATGTAAGAGAGTTTCTTCCTAACCCCCATTAGAGATTGACTTGCCTTGCCTTGAAGCAGGAAGGCTTGTATCCCTTCCAATGCTGTGAGGTGAAATCTGAGCTCCACTGAAGTCAAGGAAAAACTTCCATTGACTAAATGGTATCGGGATTTCACCCCCTGCCTTTTTAAACCCTTACTATTGTAACTTTGGATGTTCTCATTATCCATATGAATATCCCAGCCCTTCTCTTGAATCCTTAACCTCTTTGACTCAGTATGTTATAGCAATGACTTCCATAGGCAAATTCTAATCCTGTCCTCCAAAGTGCTGGCAACCCCTCCCAGCTTAGTGTCATCTGCAAAATTTATAAGCATAGTCTCCTTTCCAATATTTTCATTAATGACTTGGCTAATGAATAGTACCAGACCCGGAAATGACCACTGCTGGACCCCACTGGATACGTCCTTCCAGTTAGACAGTGAACCATTGATAACTAGTCCTTGGAGTACAATTTTTCAATCATTTGTGCACTCACCTTATAGTAAGGTAATGGGGGACCGTGTCAAAGCCTGACTAAAATCAAGATCTATCATGTCTACTGTGCTCCCCCATCCACCAAACCAGTAACCCTGTCAAAGAAGGAATTAAGGTTGGTTTGTCATGATTTGTTCCTGGCTATTCTGTATAATTCTACTATCCTGTAGGTGCGTACAAACTGATTGTTTAATAACTTGTTCCAGTATGTTTCCAGGTATTAAAGTTATACTCACTGATTTATAATTCTACAGGTCTTCTGTGTTCTTCTTTTTAAAGATAAGTACTATGTTTGTACTTCTCCAGTCCTCTGGGACCTCACCTGTCTTCCATGAATTCTCAAAGATAATTTTTAATGGTTCCAAGATTGCTTCAGCTAGTTCCTTAAGTACGTTAGGATGAATTGCCTCAGGCCCTGCTGAATAGAATGCATCTAACTTTTATCTAAATATTCTTTGATCTTTAACCTTCTACACTGATACATTTTAAACTGGGAATTCTGTTACCCAACCAGACAAATTCATTGTTTTGTGAGTCAGGTGTAGTACCCTACTTGGATCGACAATATCTGTATTTGTTGTTTTATTTATATTCTTTAACATAGTGCATATCCACCCAGGGAACGCTAGGAACTTCACAAAAGCACATGCACCAGTTAAACAAACGTTAGGCTTACCTTAGAGGACTGGTAGTGATAGAAAGTTGATGCCAGCTGATAGTTCTTGGTTGACTAATGTGAAATGAGTTGATGGTCTGAGTCCAGTCCCTCGTAGAAAGAAGTCTAAGAGCTTATTACAAAGCCTATTGAAATCAATGGGAGTTTTTCACTGACTTCAGGGAGCTTTAACCCTGGCCCTAAATCATTAAACCACCACTGCAGTTGACACTAATTAATACTGTTGTTGGCAGGCTTAGCAGAATCCAGGGATGGAATAGACACACACAGATCAAATTACACTGTCTCCAGAGGTGGACTTTCCAGTTCATGTCTGAAGCATAACACTTTGTGGGAAACTTCCATTGCCTGTGCTTGGGTTGTGCCAGTACTGTGCACAAATGAACTATTTTGCTTTCCAGTGCTGGCTGTCTGGCATCCTACATCACAAAAAAACCCAACAAAACCTTTAAAGACAAAAATCACATTGTTTATAATTGGGTATGAATTCCAGTCTAATATTGTTTGTTCCATCCTCATTATGCACATTCTCACTCCATGACAACTCTGTGAGATTGCAATGTTGTTTAAGAAAATCGGATCTGCTGAGGCTTGCCTTTGCTGGCAAAACGTATGTTTGTTTGATTAGCAATGTGTTTGATGCAGATTATAACTATTGCTAGAACATACATATGAGCTTACTGTGGTCAGAAGGAAAGTTCTCTTCTCTCTTCCCCCAAGGCTCATAACTGTTTTTCATGGTAATGTCTGCTTTGGTCTTTAAGACACACGCATTTTAAAATGACTGTGTATGATCTCCCAGAGTTGCAGTCAATGAGGAACAAAATGTACAGCCTCTCAGGCAGAGAATGAAATTACCTGCTATTTATTTATTTGCACATTAAAGCTCTTTTATGAATAAACTGTACATTCATTTCTTCACCCCTCCATGAGATGTGATTTCTCCTTTGTAATACATTTACGATTTATGTAAATCATTGCGATTGCAGAAACTAATCAAACCAAGGATGAAAGTAATTACAGCCTATCATATAGGGTATGGTTTCCTCACTCAACTGCAGGCCCCATGTTCGCTTTCACTTCATTAAAATATATATGAACTCCATTCAAGAGCTAATTTGGGCAAAACCATTAGACTTTGTTGTCAGAAGTTTGAAGTTCATTTTCATGCACAAATGAGCCTGCTGAGTTTTAGACTCACGAAGGTTATTTGTGTGCATGGGTGGGGGGAGTGGCAGAGGAGGCTTGATGGTTGGTTTGCTAGGACCTGTTGTCTTTTTTTATGACTACATCCTGTAACATAGTGTTCCACAGGTGGATCAACACTAAGCACTTCATAAAAACACATGGCCTACTTAAGGTCTCCGTTCTCCTTAAAATCTTAATCAGACCAGTAGATACAAAGTTGATGCCAGACAATAGCTCTTGGTTGGCTAATGTGAAATGAGTTGATGATCTCAGTCCAGCCCCGAGCTGAAAGGTATCTAAAGGCCTGATACAAAGTCCTTCCTTTGACCCCAGTGGGCTTTGGCTCATACCCAGAGAACACCATTCAATCTGTCTGGATTTTTGTCTTTTTAAACCATCTTTAGAAAAGCTCTAAACAGAAGGCTGCAGAAATACCCAGAGTGACTACAGATCCAGATCCCAAGGTAACTTTGAATCCAGCAAATTCCATTAATTTACCATCACCAATCCCAAGTTTTTGGGAAACCTGTTGTGACTAAACTGTCACTTATGTCTACCGGTGTGTGGTGTCAGTAAAGTCTTTCTTCCCTGGAACTGCAATCTTGGATATCAAGTTATGCTCTGGACTGACTGACTGAATCACTGGAATCTGCTTTCTGTGTGTGCTTTATCCGAGATCATCAGGCAGCCATCAGAGTGATTGACTGACTCCATGCAAAGTGTCAGGCAAAAGTAACTGAAATGAAGTAAAATGTGTGACAACTAAAGAATAAGCAACAATCTGTCTCTTCAAATGAGCTGTTCTGTTGGCAATTTGACAAATTGCGCTGGTTTAACTGAAAGTTCTGCTGAATGTATGATATTACTTCATTAAAAATATTCTGTTGAGAACTGCTATTGTTTAAATTCTTCAAGGCAAAGTGCTTAATGACATCAATACAGATCAAGTAAAACCGATCAAAAAATCCTGAGACTGGAATTCTTCTGAGATTATAGTCCTAAATATACATGCAATTTTAACTGTAAAATAGATACCGAGTTCCACGATCTATGTAAGTTGTCATATCTCTCCCCTAGAGCAGTTGCATACAGTCCTGGCCCACAATGATACATGAACTTAATACAATAAGGCCTTTCAAGGATATTGCAGGAATTTGCCATGTCTGTCACATCTCCCTCCTAAGGAAGTGGGTGTAACTAAGGTATTTGACAGGCACCCTAGGGGAGCCTATTTCCTGGACAGAGCATCAGAACCCCATTTGCATTCCCTTTAATGTGAGCCACTTCAATATTATAATCTTGGCGCAAGAAGCTCCATCTTAGCAACTTGTCATTTGTCCCTTTCATTTGAAGTGGACAGGTGAGTGAGGAGTAGTCAGTGTACACCGTGAAATGCCATCCAAAAAGGTAGGGCTGTAATTTGCGGAGGGCCTGCACTATGACCAAACGTTCTTTTTCCACGTTTGTACAATTTTTTTTTCTTGGGGAAGCAGTTTCTTTTTCAGATACACTGTGTCCCCCCAAGCCCTCTGTTGGAGGCATCTGTGAACACCATAAAAGGCTTATCAAAGTCTGGGCTTACCAGAAACAGGTCTGTCCGTAAGGTTTCTTTCAGTCTGCAGAGGCCATGTGACACTGTGTGGACCAGATGACTTTGTATGACTTCTCAGTGACAGGAGCAGTGAGGGTAATATCCTGCCATCCCAATAAAGGATAGTACCTCTTGTCTGGGGAGTAGGCCAGTTCTTAATAGCCTCCGCTTTTGCAGGCCCTGGTTTTGCACTGCCCCTCCCCACTCTCAGGTCGAGAGCCTGCTTCTGCCATCTCCACCTCGCATTTCTCCAACTTCCCTGTCAGGCCTGCGGTCTGAATGCTGTGAAGCATTCTCTTTTTGTGGGTCACATGCTCCTCCCAGCTCTGAATGAAAATACAAATATCATCTATAGATGCCAGAGAAAACTCCCCCATCCCATCCAAAATCAATCTTACCAGCTGCTGGAAGGTTGTCCGGGGGGCCCTTGAGGTCAAAAGGTAGACCCAGGAACTCAGAGTATGTCTACACAGGGCTAAAAAAAACCAATGGCTGGTCCTGGTCAGCTGACACGGCTGAAAAAAATCTTTGTGATGCTTGGGCTGGAGCCTGACCTTTGGGACCCTGCAAGGGTCAAGGGTTCCAGAGCTCAGGCTCCAGCCCGAGCCTGAACATCTGCACAATGATTGTTAGCCCTGCAGCCCAAGTCAGCTGACCTGGACCAGCAGCGACCATGCCACAGGGCTTTGATCCCTGTGTAGTTGTACCCAAAGAGCCCTGTTGGGTTGGTAAATGTTGATTTGAGCCTGGCATCTGAGTCCAAAGGCACCTGCCAATCACCTTTAGTGAGGTCAGGAATTGAGCTCCTCCCAACTTGTCCAGTGTCTCCTCTGTTCTTGGCATAGGGTGCACATCAGATGTGGTGATAGTATTGAGCTTTCTGTAATCTACACGGAATCTAATTGTGACCCATCCTTCTTTGGTACCAGTACAATGAGGGATGCCCATGGACTATTTGACTTTTTGTATCTCCCCTAATTCCAGCATGTCAGTGATTTATTCTTCCAGGCCCTGGCCTGTTTTCTCAGTTATTCTGAAGGGGAAACCTTTAACTAGAGTCTTGACTCCCATCTCTCCTTCTTCCACCCCTGCCCCAGCGGACAGCAAATGAGGTGCATCCAGGCTTACTAGAAAATATCTGTTGATAAGCCTGCAGCACCCCCACTCTCAGCCTGCTGTGTAGAGTTTAAGTTATCAGAGAGGGCTATGGAATCCAGGGAGGGGGCTGGCCCGTGTTTCTGCTACCAGAATGATGAGAGTATCCTCTCCCTCCTCCTAGTGCCTGCTCATGGCCAGGTCCAGTTTCTCTGTCATTTTATATAGTTTTATCATAGTCACATGTGGAGCTGTCTGTCAGCGCCCACACACTGTTCACCTCACTGAGTTGTTTTATGATTTTAAAGGACTCATCTCAGACAGCCTGGAGCCTATTCCTCCCCACTGGAACGAGCACCATAACTTGGTCCCTGTATCATATGTCCAACCACCGGATTTTCTGTTTCTCTTGAGCTCTAGCTAGATTTTTGTAGGCAAAACTCTTATTCTGTGAGTTTTTCCTGGAAAGCCAATGTGTACTCTACCATGGACTCTCCTCTCAAGAGACCATACCTTCCCACTCTGCCCTTATTAGGTCCAGGGGTCCCCATATCCTCCTCCGAGAGGATCCTGTGGGAACGTCCCATTAGGCCAAACAGCAAGGAAGGTAACCACATACTCCAGTCACTGGGGTGTTTGGTCAACGAAAGGTTTCAACATCATTTTAAGGATTCCATTAATCTCTCAACCAGACTGTTAATCCGGGGGTGGTAGGGAGATGATCACAAGTGTTGCACACCACTTTTCTCCCATTGCCCTTGATGCAGGGCGGACATAAAGTTCTCTTCCCAACAGTCAAAATCTCATGGGGAAACCCTGCTCAGCTGAATATTGCTAGCAAGACATTGACCACCTTCTCTGCCTCTATGCCACCCACTATCCAGAAGCAGTAGCTCTGTCCTCTATGATCTGATACCACCAGAATATATTCCACCTCCCCCACCCCATTCGCTTTGCTAAGGGGCCCCACAATGTCCACAGCAACACTCTGAAAGGGCTCCTCTATGATGGGAAGGGGGATCTGGGCTGCCTTGCCATTACCCCTGCCCTTTCCAACCGTCTGGCATGGGTCACAGGACTTACAGTATTTTTGCACTGCCTCAAAAACTTCAGGCCAGTAGAAATTCTGGAGTAAGTGCTGTTTGGTGTGCTGTATTCCCATGTGCCCTGAGAAGGGCATATCATGGGCCAGACTGAGTAGCCTAAGATGGCACGTTTGTGGTACCATCAATTGTCTCTGTACTCCCATGACTCAACATTCCCAGGGGGCATCCACAGTCTATAGAGTAGCCCCTGATTCCAGATAAACCTTTCCAAGCATCCTCGTGCATCTACTGCAGCTCTAGGTTGTTCCAGAGAGGGGTCAGTCAATTGCTCCTGCTTGAATTCCAAAGTGGGAGCTTCGAGGCTCACCTCAGCTGATCAGTGAGGCCCATTTCCCTCCTTCCCAGTGAGGGCAGTGCAACAGCAGGACTCAGGACCCCAGGCCATGCTCTCTTACTGTCAGGCAGCAGCTCACAGCTACACCTCTACCCCGATATAACGCGAATCGATATAACACAAATTCGGATATAACGCGGTAAAGCAGCGCTCGGGGGGCGGGGCTGCGCACTCCGGCGGATCAAACCAAGTTCGATATAACGCAGTTTCACCTATAATGCAGTAAGATTTTTTTGGCTCCTGGGGACAGCGTTATATCGAGATAGAGGTGTACTTCTCAGCTTGCAGGTCAGAGTCAGAGCCAAGGCTTGTGGCTTTCTGCTTATATATAATAAATAACAAAATAATCTAAACTCATGCTAGATTCTAACATAGGACCCCCTACTTCAACCTGGGGCTCTGGTAGGTTTTAGTCCTTCAAAACCTACAACTGGGTTTTCCCCTTGGTTACAAGTTCATCCATCTTAGATCCAAAACGAGAACAGAGTCTGGGTAGATCAACTCTTTCTTTGTACAGCTTTGGCCTTTCATCTTGGCCTTCTGTAATAAGTTATCATCAGACAAAGACTCTTTCCTCAGCGTGTAGTTTCAAAAGGTTGGGTTTTTGCATAACTGGAGTTGGGGAATTTGCATTAATTTCTCCCTAGGGATTCCCAATGAAATCTGCTTCACACTTATTGTCCCAAAAGTCCGTATTTGTCTGGCACATAGTCAATATATGAACTCCCACTCTTATATCCATCACGTCTCGCCTCTGGAGAGGTTATATAAAATCCTGGCCCACAATAATACATAAACGTTATACAGTAAAATTTTTCAAGGATATTGCAGGAAATGGCCATATCTGTCAAAGTAAGCATCTTATGTTTTTGTGTAAAATTGATTTTTATCAGCTCTTATATTGTGGTTGTTCAGGAAGTAAAGAAAATCTTATGGTAGCACCTAGAGGTCACAGTCAAGAT
The DNA here is from genome assembly GCF_013100865.1 of Trachemys scripta elegans. NCBI lineage: Eukaryota > Metazoa > Chordata > Testudines > Emydidae > Trachemys > Trachemys scripta. The sequence continues at coordinate 116,325,344 of NC_048302.1, forward strand.
TAGATTCCCCTTTTGTTAGGCACTGTCCAGATAGATGGTAATAAACAGTCTCTGCCCCAAAGAGCTTACACTATAAATAGACAAGAAAGACAAAGGATGGGAAGGGAAACAGGTTCTTTTCCTTAATTGAAGCTTCCACAGATTTTTTGATCCACTGATTTTGTTTTGAGTAGTGGATAGTCTGGTCAGTCTAGGTTGACTTCTGTCAGTGGTTGATTCAAGTCTGGCTCTTTCTCAGATAAAAAAATGTACATGGTTTTGGACCAAATTTTTCTGCTTGCATGGTAGTAAAGTGAAGTCTTGAGAGGACACACTAATAAGTCTTTTTTCCTTAAGTTTCAGACTTTGTTGCTCAGAGAGATAGCAGTGGTGTGGGAAGAACTTTGTTCCAAATTGATTTCCTTTCTGACTGGTGAAAGCCATTGGGAAGAACCAAGCCCAGAACTGGGAAGACTGTCATTTTTTCCCTAAATGTTTCCTTGAAGTTGTCATCCATACTAATTTAGTATAACTGCAGCTCAAGAAATTTGATAATCTGGACAATCATTGTCTCGTATCTGGGCTTGTCTACAAGGGAGTCTTATACTTGTATAAGCTAAAGTAGGAATTTAAATCAGTATAGTTATACCAGCATAACTCCTTGTGTGGACACTCATATTTTGGTATGAGTCCCTATTTTCAGTTTAGTTTATGTTGCTTTGGAAGGGTTTTAAGCTAAACTGAAAAAAAACTACTCATTCCAGAATAAGAATGCCTGCATGTGGAGCTAAGCAGATATAGTTATACCAGTAAAACTATATTGCTACAATTATACTGGAATAGCTGGTAAAAGTTTCCCGTGTAGACAAGCCCTAATCTTGCATTTTTGGGTAAGATTGTTTTGAAGACTGTGGCAAATCACCTAACAATATCTAGATGCTTCAGGTTTCTTTTGTCCTTGTTAATCTGGTTTCAGACCTGGTATGGCATGAACACCACACTGTTCACATTGGCAATTGATTGGTTCCTTGCCATGAATGTATATCAAGGGCTCATGCTGGTGGTATTAGATCTGTTAGGTCTATTCAATACCATTGTCCATCATGAGGTGTTGAGTCACTTAGGGATCACAGTGGGAGTGGACAGGGCTGCTTTTAAGTAGCTCCATTCCTTTGTTTCTGAGAGATCCCAGAAATAGTGATGGGCAATTTGTTCTTCTGCCCTCTTGATCAGTATGTCTATGGCACCATTAGGAGTTAGTGTGCAGTGTGGACTATAATACCTTCAGTATGCTCCTCCTGCTTAGCTTGTGTGTGAATATTCTCCCCCGCCCCCCTCCTTCAATCTCTTTCAATCACTGTTAACACTGAATGACTCCATCTATTCTAACACAGAAGGTGTGGCTGAGTACCTTATTCAGTACTGGGTTGGTATTGGAACACGGATGAAGGCCAGTTGGGCAAGGCTTAATGCTGGCAAGAAGGAGGGGATGGCAGTAAACCAGGAAAAGCAACCAGAAGTAATGGCAGAGATTCTGTCTGCTGAGCTCACTGAGTCTTAGGGTTGCCAGGTGTCTGGTTTTCAACTGGAACGCCTGGTCGAAAAGGGACCCTGGCGGCTCTGGTCAGCACCGCCGACTGGGCAGTTAAAAGTCCGGTCGGTGGTGCTTGAGGCCAAAGGCAGGCTAGTGCCTACCTATCCTAGCGCTGCGCCCCGGAAGCAGCCAGCAGATCTGGCTCCTAGGCGGGTGGGGTGGGGGAGGGGCGGCACAGAGCTCCGCGTGCTTCCCCTGCCCCGAGCACCGACTCTGCACTCCCATCGGCTGGGAACTTCAGCCAATGGGAGCTGGTGGGGTGGTGCCTGCAGGCAAGAGCAGCACACGGAGCTGTACCTGCTGTAGGAGCTCCTAGAAGCTGTACCTGCTGCTGTCCACTTCCGGGGCACAGTGCAGTGCAGTGCCAGGACAGGTAGGGACTAGCCTGCCGTAGCCCTGCTGTGCCGCTGACTGGGAGCCGCCCAAGGTAACTCTAACCCCAACCCCCTGCCTCAACCTGTAGCCCACTTCCACACTCCGAATCCCTCGGCCCCACCTTCCAGCCTGGAGCCTCCTCCTACATCCCAAATCCTTTATCCCAGGCCCCACCCCAGAGCCTGTACCACTCTTCCACACCCCAACCCCCTGCCTCAACCCATTGCCCCCTCCCACATTCCGAATCCCTTGGCCCCATCTTGCAGCCTGGAGCCCCCTCCTACACCCCAAACCCCTTATCCCCTGTCCCAGCCCAGTGAAAATGAGTGAGAATGGGGTAGAGCGAGCCACTGAGGGAGGGGAAATGTAGTGAGCGGGGGGCAGGTCCTTGGGGCGGGTCCTTAGGGAAGGGGCAGGGCTAGGGTGTTAGGTTTTGTGGGATTCGAAAATTGGCAACCCTACTGAGTCTGTGTTTGATCTCTGAGTTTCCAGTTAACTCCTAGTAGCTGTTTGTTCAGGTAGCAGCAGTGACAACTGGTTTGTTTATTTGTTTGTTTTTTCCTCCCCAGATGCAGACCTTTAATAATATGTATCTTTCTCTCTTTTATGTCACAGAGCAGGGAATTGAACCTGGGATCTCCCGAGTCCATATCAACTCACAATTGGGTCACACTAGTGCATGCTACATGGGATAGAACTTAAATCTGTTTAGAAGCTGAAGTTGGTGTGGAATGCAACAGCCTGTTTGTTACGCAAGGTATCTCACTGAGCATATTACAGGAGGTACTTTGTGATCTGCACTGGGTAGGTGGTGTTTCTGTCCCATAAAGCACTTTGAGAGAGTGCCTCTCTCCCCATGTGATTTGGATATTGCCTTTGAGATCAGTGGAGATTCTCAAGCTGGAGCTCCTGCTGTTAAAAGGGAGGTACTGCTGGTTTTGGAACTTGCTTCCTATCCCTTGATTTGAAATAGCACAGATATGTTTACCTTCAGGACACACATCAAAGCTCATCCCCTTCTTAGGCTTTGGGGAGGAATGGTAAATAGGGTAAGTATGGTTGTTATCTGGGGACCATGTGGGATTTCTATGATCATTTGGCGGGTTTACTTTTGTTATACAGTGAGGATTACTCACCGGGTTTGTCATTTTGTTCTGTAGTTGTGCTTTAAAAAAAACTGCTAAAAGTTCGTAGGTACTGAAATAAACACTTTTAATACATAGGTTGACATAATAATAATAATTAATTATAATAAAAAGAATGATAATGGATCCTTAGTGAATGTGTTTCTTGGAAGTTAATGTATGTAAGGCAAATTTATGAAACCATACTAGTTGAATTCAAACCACTGTGTGGAAATATTATATTATTACTTTGCTAGTTATTCCCTTTTTTACTGTACATCACTAGATTTATGAAATACATAGATCTTTTCTTTAAACAATCCCTCAAGCCTCAGATTACAAATTAGTTCCTTGAAAAATCAGCTGTATATATTCTACATTTAATAAATTCAGTTATTAAGGAAGCAAAAAAAATGCTTATTCAGTTTCTGTGGATCAGGCATCAGACATCGAAGTGAGCTAGATGAAGCATGAAGTTGATCAATAAAATCTATTTTATCAGCATTTCTTAGCAATGAATTTGGATATTTTAAAAACCACCCAAACCTAGTCTAAATAGATTTTTCAGATGATGTGACTTGAAATGCTAAGGATATTACAAAACAAACAAAAAAATGTCCTTTGCATTAAATTTGTGCATGATCAGGGAATTTACATTATGTATGAAATGCAATTTGCATTTCATTCCAGGGAAAAACTATATGAATTACATATTTGCGTATACTAAATGGGTTTGAGTGAGATATATGGATCCCATGAGTGAGAGAAGCAGCATAAAATTAACATGCATAAAAACTTTGTGTATCTAATCTTAAAGTTGCATTGCAAACTAATGACCGCATGGGAATCCAGAGTCAGATTGCCATGCCATTGCTGGCTTGTACCTTTTTACCTCCTTCCTCACCCAAGAAGATTCTTTAAATTCTGACTCAACTTCTGAAGTAAAAAACTTTTCATTATTTCCTTGGTAGTAAACCTTTCTTCCACTTTCATGGCCCAACATCCTAGCTACCACCATTCTTTTGGCTGGAGACTAGACACAAGGCTCTACTCAGTGCTGCTGCTTTGACGATTAGACAAATCATAATTGGGCAATGCAAGACTCTTTTCCACCGGGAGCTGAGCACCCTGCTTCCATAATACTTTGTGATCTGTGGAATGAGGCCCAGATCCTCAAAGGTATTTAGGCACCTAACTCCCATTAAAATCAATAGAAGTTAGGCACCTAAATATCTTTGAGGATTTGGGCTTGAGAGACTGGAATGGAAAATTTGGGATCTGATCCTAGACATCAGCAGGGCTTTGGGAAAAATTCCTATTCACACCAGCAGACTTTGGATCAGGACCCCAGTAGTGAATGCTTTTGGTCACCATTGTCAAGCTTTTATTCCCAAAGTTAGGTACCTAAGTCTCTATTTAGGCACCTAAGGAAGTGGCCTATAACTTTTAGAGCTGATGCACATACATAGCTCCCATTAACTTCAAAAGAAGCTGTGTGCGCTCAGGCTGTTGGAAAGGCCTCTTGTTTAGGTGCCTTTATTGTGATTGCTCCCACGGCAGTCAGTGGTATGGGCTTGGACTCTTAGGTTTCTGTCTTCAGTCACCTCTGTTTTGAACATATTGGCCTTCTTAGGAAGTACAGTACTTACCCATTTTGAGACCCAGGCAATACACAGCAATGGCAATGTAGCCATAACGATTTCTTTTCTTAATGTTCTCTAATTTGAATTCTAAATATGGTTTCAATCTCAGGTGCTTTGATGAAAAACAATTTTAATGTCAGGCCTAGCACCATATTCGTGTATTTATAAATAACGTCTAAATCTGTTTCTCCATTCCATTAAACCAGTTTTGTGTCAGTTTAACTCCACTGAAGTCTCATTTTTAGGAGTATGAAGGTTGTCTGTCAGGTCTACACTCATAGTATACTTAAGACTGATTCTGATCCAGTGCTGGATTAATTCCTGTGGCTTCAGTGGACTTGCTTAGGATTTACATTGGCATAGCTAAAATCAGGGTCTGACCCTTGTTATTGGCTGGAGCCCATTTTTCTTTCTTTTTACTCAAATTGATTTCATTCTGCTCAGCTCTTTAAAAAGTTTCAACAGAACCAAAAGGTCCTTCATGGTCTGGGAGCCTTCCTACTTTTTTCGAGCAGTTTTGTTTTGAGAGTAAATTTATGTAAGCTGATTTTAAAAAGCATTTTGCAAAACTCACAGCATACAATCTGTGTGAGCTACAGGGCTGCCCAGAGGATTCAGGGGGCCTGGGGCAAAAGGCACCACTTGCTGCAGTGCTTGTACTCACCGGGTGGTGCTCCGAGTCTGCGGCAGCAGCGGTGGGTCCTTCACTCGCTTTGCATCTTCGGCAGCACTGAAGGACCCATCGCCGAAATGCCGCCGAAGACCCAGAGCAACTGAAGGACCCGCTGCCGAAGACCCGGAGCGACTGAAGGGCCTGCCGCCGAAGACCCGGACCGCCGCCGGGTGAGTAGCCAGGGAAGGGATTCTCGGCCAGGGTTCACGGGGCCCCTGCGGGGCCTGGGGCAAATTGCCTCGCTTGCCTCCCCCCCCCCGCTCCCCCCCCAGCCCTGGTGAGCTATGGCCTGTTACAATCTCTTACAGCAAAAATCTGCTTGCTAAGATTCATTCATTTTTTAGCACCCCACCATCTGATAACCCACCAAAGAAATTAACACAAACCCACACAATTTCAAACTTAAGGCAGACATTGTGGCCACCTTTTAGCAAAACACAGCACTTAACTTTAAACACATGCTTAATCAAGAAGATACTCAAATGTGTGCTTAAGTCCCACTGAAGTCCTGTTAAAGTTAAGCTCATGCTTAAATGTTTTGCTGAATCAGGGTTTATGCTCATTCCAGTGTGTATTGTACAGATTGTGTGGGTTTTGTTTAACGTTTGTGTAACGCAATATCTAGTCATAATGTCCTATAGTATGGATGAATTATCATCCTCTCGGAAACATTGAGTTTTCTTTTAAGAGGCAAAAGTTTTCTTCAAATATTATGAGACACAGCATCTCTGGTGTATCACCACAGCCGTGATGTTAGGATGCTTTGTAAGTATGAGAGGGAACTGGTCAGTGGAACTTGCTTTGTTTTTCATTAAAATTCATATGGAAACATAAATGACAAAGGGTGAGTTCTAATGTTCTGTATAAGCCTACCGAGTGGGATGGAACTAGCTTTCCCTAATTTGGCTTATTATTATGCATTGCAGTAAAAAGATGTGAACAATTGGGTTGAAAATAGACTATCCAGACTCTGGGTAAAACTCAAACAAGAATTGAGCCCAAATATAACTATTCATAGCAATTTTTGAGTTAAAAAGAAAATTCGGTCACCAAAAATAAAAAATCACCCATTCATCCAGACCCACCTTAGCAGCTTTGGACAAATTTCTAAATTATTGTTGCAGAGACCCTGTCCCTTAACTAATTTAATAATAATTAGGAATTTAATCAGCAAAACCATGCTTTGAAGTGTCCCTAAGCCTCTGTTTACCAGAAGCTGGGAATGGGCGACGGGATGGATCACTTGATGATTACATGTTCTGTTCATTCCCTCTGAAGCACCTGGAATTGGCCACTGTCGGAAGACAGGATACTGGGCTAGTGGACCATTGGTCTGACCCAGTATGGCCATTCTAATGTTCTTATCCCTAGCAAATATCAAAGTTGCTATTTTTTTGGGTATCAGCTGATATTATTCGATTCAGACAGCTGTTCCTGGATTCTGATTTGAAATCCTACCAAGTGATATGTAATAATGTGAATAATATAATATAATATAATATAAATATATTATTCACATTATTACATATCACTTGGTAGGATTTCAAATATTTTCAATATTTACAAATCAAACATTTTATTAGGAAATTTGGATATGAGGTGGCTCTATGGAGACCTCTAACCATGTTGCGGAGTTGACCCAGGAACAAAGTTTAATTTCCAAGGTATATACAAATTTGATTGAAAAAGATGTTGATAAGAAAACAGCCCAGATGAAAAGATGGGAGAGGGATTTGGACAAATGGATGGGTGGGTCTCTATATGGGAAAGAGGATATATGTCTTCAATTTGTGTGGCTCATAAACTTGTATTAATGACTCTATTGATGGCATTTGACTCCAGTTAAGATCCATCACATTTTTGCAAGTAGGGAGGCACTCTGTTGGAGAGGTAGTTGGGGAAGGGGAATATTCTTGCACATGTGATAGTTGTGCATCGGAATTAGACGGTTTGGGGGGGGAGGGAATTATAATCTCATGACAAAATGCCAGTTTCCTAGAGAAGCCCCAAAAAGATAATAGATGTTTAGAAATTTGGTCACCTTTTTAGCATACTCAGAGGAGAAAGAGTTCTCCCCAGCCAGCAAGTGAGAATCTTTAGCCAGGTTCTTTGAATAGTAACCTGATCCAGAATAAGTAATGTATGAGGTAGTATGTTAACATTTTATTGTAACTTTGCCTTAATAAAAACCTTTTTTTAAAAAAAGGTGTAGCCAGCAATACTTCCTGCAGTGATCTCTGACCTGCACAAGGCTGCAGCAATGACCACCGTTCCTAAGAGGCTGCTATTGCTGCAGACAACACTACCCACCCTGTGCTTTCCATTGCCTGCCGGCAGGGGTGCTGGAAGTAGGGATACTGGGGGTGTGGCAGCATCCCCTGGCTTGAAGTGATTTCCATCATATACGCACGCAGTTAACTGTTTTGTTCAATGTCTTTCAGCACACCCGCTATACAAACTGTTCCAAAGCCACTGCCTGCAGGCCAATTATGGCTGTGTCCTGCATGGATGCACTTGGACGTTTCTATGGGATGGTGTTCCTGGCAGTTCCACCACACTCCGGTGCACCCACACAGGAGCAGCCTTACTCAAGCCCAAAGATGGTTGTGAAGTGTAGCATATACCCACAATTGCCTTATGTGATGTCGTACTTAAAAAAATAAATTAATAGATGCACCAGATGCTGCTCATCTGGTATAACTCTCAGTACAGGTTCATTGGGTTCAATGGCGCTACTGCAGTTCATGCCAGCTGAGGATCTGGCCCATATTTGTGTGTGTGTGTTCCGTTCTGGGACATTGTACATTGAATAGGTGTTTAAAATACAAAAATGTCTTTAGAATGAGGACAGAACACTTTGGAAGTCAACTATGAACATTTATTCTCTCTTTTAGTTGCAAACCTTCTTTGGGATTAAATTGATTCTTATAGTGTCTAGGGCTGGTATCTCTTCCAGTCCTCAAAAAGGGCAGCAGTCTTTTTTAGAGTGAGCTTTGCATTGTCCCATCTTCCTCATCTGCTCCACTGCAAATGTATTTGAAAGGGTTTAAAAAAAGACACTTTTGATTCCTTGCATAGTGATTTCCAGTCAGACTGAGTTTCCTTATGGGATATGGTTTGTCAAACACCTGTCAGTCATTTAATATTCTTTGCTTTGTTGAATTCTGAAAAAAGGTATAGGATCCTGCTTTCAACCTGGTGCTTTAAAATGCTTTTGCCCATGGGGAGTGGAATTTTTTAATGAGACTTTTAAGCCCCTATAGCCTTTTCTCAATTGGATCAAGGCACTTCAGGCTGACCATTGAGTAAGGGTCAGGAAAGGGGTGAAGAAGAGATGACCATCATGGGAGACCTTTTCCCCCTATAGTGTTTATTTTAATAATAGAGCATCTGACAGTTGCAAATAACTAAGAGCTGCACGACTGCTAAGATGAAGGGAGGCCTTACAAATGGAACAGCTCTGTGAACTTCAAATGTACTACTTGTCCCAATCTTCTACTGAATGTTCTTTTGATTACTGGGAAAATTGAAAATATTTTTACGGCCTTTGGAAAATAAGGGAGAATGATGTTTGATCGACTTAGTGTGAAAAACATTATTGTGCTATTCTGTAGGTACAATACTTCTAGGGTTATCCCTCATCCCTGTTACATCCACAATGCACTGCTCATGGCCTCTTGGTGTATAGAGTTCTTTGCTGAACACCACTGTGATGGTAGAGTTCCACAGCAAAACGTTGACTTTGTTTTAGATGGAAAAATGTCTTGATTAGAATTTTTTTCAACAGAAAGGGGCACACTTTTTATGTGAAAAATTTTGGCATGTTCTGGCCAGCTCTCTATGTTCTTTCTTTTTCAACTCTTTTTGTCATGGCAGTCATCTTGGCAAATGAGTCTGTTCCACAAAATTCAGATCCATGTGTATCCTAGAATTAAGGTGTTGAGGTAAGCTGTTTTTGAGTTGTTTCTATTTCTGTCTTAATTTAATACCGGAGGTAGTTAAATGTGCATAAAAAGCAAATACAGTCCTAAAGCCTTAAAATTCTACCTGGTGTGCTGGAAGGGAGAATCTTTTTTACACAGGAACTCAGTGTTTTTCAATGGAATTCTCCCTGCAGAACAGAAAGTGCCCTCCAGGACAAGCAGTATTTTTAAGGTTAAAGGATTTTACCTACATCAATGCTACCTAAGTCAGCAAAATCTTTTCAGTTCCTCTGACAACCTGATTCAAACACAAACAATCTTTCAGACTGTAAGCTCTTTGGGGCAGGAAGTATCCTAGACTGCATATTTGTACAATGCCTACCACAATGGAGCCAACGTTTGACTTAAGCCTGTAGGAACTACAGCAATATAAATGTTGAACAATAATAAATACTCCCCAGCATTGCATTTCAATTTAGGGGAAAAATTGCACTCCTAGTGAACTGTTTGTTTTACGTCATGCCTGTATTTGAAGCTGGTATTTTGAATTTTTAAATGCCATTTATATGGGTTAGTCAAGGTTTGGTTGCTCTTCACGACTAAATACACTGGTCTACAATTTTTGAGAAGTCGTCTGCTTCAGAGATAAAATGTGCTATTTATTATGTATTTTGATGTGCTGAATTCAAATATGACAATTAAAACAACTGATTGGCTACTGTTTCTAAGATATTTAAGTTTTTACATTTTATGTCTATATTGTGTGGATAGTAGAGTTTTAATCATACATTGTAAACCTAGGTCTTTTCATGTGTTTATGGTTGCTTTACATGATATTTCACCTGTCCTGTTTATGTAACACTTTAAAAATCAGCAAAAGGGTTATATAAATAAAATTTATTATGAAACAAAAGGCAAAAAACTATTATGTACATAGTTTAGTCCTATTCAGTGTCTACTCGGCGCTTCTTGGCTTGTCTCTTGTATTCATTAAATGGAGCATCTCTTGTCACTATCCAGCAATAGTCTGCAAGCATTGATGGGCTCTATTTGCCCTGATAGTGTTTCTCCATTGTTGCAATGTCCTGGTGAAATCGCTCGCCGTGCTCATCGCTCACTGCTCTGCAGTTCGGTGGAAAAAAAATCTAGATGAGAGTGCAAAAAATGTATCTTTAGTGACATGTTGCAACCAAGGCTTTTGTATGCCTTGAGGAGGTTTTCCACCAACAACCTGTATTTGTCTGCCTTGTTGTTTCCGAGCAAATGTATTGCCACTAACTGGAAGGCTTTCCATGCCGTCTTTTCCTTGCCACGCAGTGCATGGTCAAGTGCATCATCTCGAAGAAGTTCACGAATCTGAGGACCAACAAAGACACCTTCCTTTATCTTAGCTTCACTTAACCTTTGAAATTTTCCACGGAGGTACTTGAAAGCTGCTTGTGTTTTGTCAATGGCCTTGACAAAGTTCTTCATCAGACCCAGCTTGATGTGTAAGGGTGGTAACAAAATCTTCAGCATCCACCACTTGTTGAATCAAGGAACACTTTTCCTCCCAGGCTCCAATGACTGTCGGAGTGGCCAATCTTTCTTGATGTAGTGGGAATCTCTTGCACGACTATCCCATTCGCAGAGAAAACAGCAGTACTTTGTGTATCCAGTCTGCAGACCAAGCAAGAGAGCAACAACCTTCAAATCGCCACAAAGCTGCCACTGATGTTGGTCATAGTTTATGCACCTCAAAAGTTGTTTCATGTTGTCATAGGTTTCCTTCATATGGACTGCATGACCAACTGGAATTGATGGCAAAACATTGCCATTATGCAGTAAAACAGCTTTAAGACTCGTCTTCGATGAATCAATGAGCAGTCTCCACTCATCTGGATCGTGAACGATGTTGAGGGCTGCCATCACACCATCGATGTTGTTGCAGGCTACAAGATCACCTTCCATGAAGAAGAATGGGACAAGATCCTTTTGACGGTCACGGAACATGGGCTCCAGACTACAGCAGTGGAATCTCCTGGCAGGTGATGTTAGGGTTTCCAACAGCTCTGCCTTACTCTTGGGTAGTTCCAAATCCCTGACAAGGTCATTCAGTTCACCTTGTGTTATGAGGTGTGGTTCAGAGGAGGAGAATGGGAGAAAATGTGGGTCCTGTGACATTGATGGTTCAGGACCAGATGTTTCATCCTCTTCCTCTTCCTCGTCTGACTCAAGTGAGAATTATTCTGGTGCATCAGGAACCGGCAGTCCTTCTCCGTGGGGTACTGGGCGTATAGCTGATGGAATGTTTGGATAATGCACAGTCCACTTTTTCTTCTTTGACACACCTTTCCCAACTGGAGGCACCATGCAGAAGTAACAATTGCTGGTATGATCTGTTGGCTCTCTCCAAATCACTGGCACTGCAAAAGGCATAGATTTCCTTTTCCCGTTCAACTACTGGCAAAGATTTGTTGCACAAGTGTTGCAGCATATGTGTGGGGCCCACCTCTTGTCCTGATCTCCAATTTTGCAGCCAAAATAAAGGTGATAGGCTTTCTTAACCATAGTGGTTATACTGCGCTTTTGTGATGCAAAAGTCACTTCACCACAAACATAGCAGAAGTTATCTGAGCTGTTCACACAAGTACGAGGCATCTCTGCTCACTTTGGCTAAACAGAAATGTGTCCCTTTGCAAAATCAAACACTGACAAATTAGAGAGCATGACACTGTATGATTTCTAGAGCTGATATAGGGCAATTTGTTCAGCAGAGTGATGTAAGCTTCGTTATGATTGCATCATCCATGACTTCTAGGAATAACATGATGCAATTCATATCATGTATGACGCAATACCAGCTTCAGATTGCATCATTCATTGTTTTGCCTAAAAAGCAAGTACTGTCCAAACCCAGTCATAGATTTATTCATAGATCCAGTCAAAGATGTATTTTAGTCATTTCTGGTTTAAATTGAGATCCCTTCCCTTTAGAACTCACTTATCCACCCCCCATTCCCAAGTCAAGGGTCGTATATACTGACCCAATAGCATATCTTGAAAACTAGAGCCAATCAACAATTTTAAGCATCATTTTCATTCTCAGTGACCCAGAATTAGTAAAGTTTGACTACATTTATTTCAGAAGCATTTTGGCTGTAGAGCAGTGATATTTTTTAAGCATGATACTTCTCAAAGCTATTTTTAAGATTGATTAGGCAGATGCTTTCTTTTTCATCTCTTGTCAGATGATGAGTAGAAATCGGTGAAAAAAGAAAAATCCTTCTGGTACAAGTAGTGTTAATACAAAAAAGCACAGCAGTGTTACAGAAGATATGAAGACAATATATCCAGGTAATATAGTCTAAAGCTTGTTACTCCGGGAAGCAGCTTCTATATTTACAGAGTGGCACTGGAGAAACATTTCAATTATAGCTTTTGATTGTTTGAGCTATGGAAGACCCTTGTGACTATGAGTATGCCTTTTCCTCTCAGAATTAATCATTGAACTTTTAGTTTAGCAATATTTAAACTCTGCATAAACTCTAGCGGTATATAAATGCCATTTTGATGTAAATATTTTAATCATTTAAAAAAAAAAGTAGTATTGCCATGTCACAAAACAAAGGCTACTGAATATTTCATGTCAGCTCTACATTTAACACCTGCAGTGTAAATTTCACCTCCAGGCAAACCATACTGCTGGATAGGAGGCAAAGGTAATACATGATTATGATTTCATGTTTATCCTGCATGATTAATTTCTTCTCATGATATTGAAATTAACCTGAAGATTTATCAGTTTCAATTTGTTAAGCCAATAATGTCCCTCTCCCCTGAAGTAATATATTAAGCGTGACAGACATCAGCCTTTTAACATTTCTCTTCTCCAAATTCCTGTTTACTTGGGAAGGACTAGTGAGTGGAATCAATTGGGTGCACATGTTCACAAATCCTAGCACGGAAGACATTAGGGTAAAATAAACTTCTAAGTAGTTTTGAGGTCTAACCTGCTGAGGTGGATTATTCTCTGTCTACTCTAATACATCATAAGACATTCCTTGCTATTATATTGTGCCATGTGCTATCAGGGCAGTGTAAAATATGACCTCAGGAACTTGATATTCTTTTATGCCAAGGGCTAGAAAAGATGCGTGTTCTTTACTTATTGTAAGAAAAATAACACTCTTCTTCTTACTTAAAATTCAGGAATATGCTCATGCTTACTGGCAGGGGTAGGTTTATTAAGTTCAAAAACAAGTGGTGTTGAGAATATAATATTTCCTGGGTGATTAGAGAGAGGGAGATCACTTACTTTTCCTGTATGTTTGAGCAAAGGGAAGCAACTAAATGAATCTTGGCCAAAATCGGAGTGCCTGTAATTAGATTCCTAAATTCTTATTGCCGGCCTTAGTGGACTGTTTTATAAAGGTGCTAAATACATGCAGCTCCCATTGACTCTGGTGGGATTCGTAGGTTCTCAACACTCCAGAAAAACATGACTCTTCAATTTAGGTACCTAATTATGCATTTAGCCACCTGACATTAGGCACTTACGTGTCAGAATTTTGGCTACTACTTCAGTGATGCTGTTTCTTAAGCCCGTTTGAATTTCTTTGGACTACAGTCTTCCACTTGTTTAGGAGGTGCGTGACCCTATGAATCTGCAAGTAATGTCTTTCATCTTTAATTAAACACAAACATACAGTACTGTATCCTTCTTGTTCCTATAGTGGGCCTGCATTAGAAACCTGCCATTGACACTAATGGAAGGCTTGTATGTGCAAGGGAGCCCCATTACCTAGACTGGAGGTTCTCTGGGGCTGATATCATGACTTCTTATCTGTTTACAAAGTGCCTAGCACAGTATTAGCATTATGCAAATAATAATGCAATATTAGCACAATACCATGAAGTTAGTGTGATACGGGACATTAAGTTCTTTCTCTCTGTGAGCAGTGCTGTCAGTGGGTGTCTGTTTCAATATTTTAAATGTTAATTTATTAGAAGACAAAATGAGTAAATGGCGGTGGGGGGGAAACGGGGACAGGAATTTTGTGCAAATAATCATTTTGATGGTACAAGGAAGAGTACGGTCTCACTCTTCTTCACTTATTGCCAAAAAGAAACATTAAAATATAACCATCAAATACTTTAGCACTTGCAGGAAACATGCAGTGGACTTTTGGAATCTGATTTTATGCTGAAGGTTGTCTCTTTGCGTCTGTAAGTTTTCCTTACTTACTGAAAGGATCCACCTTGTACTGCAGCTCATCTATGTAAGCACCCTCTACCGTTGTACTTGTCCTTTCTCATAACTCACGTTGATCTGAATTTATCTCCTGTCTCAGTGGTGTTTGTTTATGGAAGACATGGTTTTTAATGTACTAGGCTGCCTTGCATATTGTCAGAATGAGGAGCTGGACTTTAATCTGTCCACATAAGGTTTGATATATATTGGATGAATGTACAATTTGGTGGAAGGCAGGAATTGATGCTTTTTATGATGTTTTGACCATGCTAATGAAATTCTGATATGGTGCAAAGACTGGGATGTTGCTGCTAGCATATGTTGGAAGGACAGTCAAGCTCTCTTTATATATGGTGTTGATTCTGGTAAGTCATCTATGGTACTTCTAATTGGTAAGGTTATTCTTTTATTGGTTTGATCCAATACTGTAAGTCTGTTAACGACACTAAGACTTGTATTGCATTTTATTCAGGTAGTTGAAATAATTATGCATCTTAACAGCTAGTACTGTATTTGGAAGAAAAATATTGTAAATGACAGTTTATGTATTTGTCAAGTACATTGAATTTCTGCTGATAGTTACAGTGGGCTTTTGCTGCAATAGTTATTGTATACTTCGCACATATTCATGTGCACTTTTGAGCTATACCCATTTCCCTTATATAATTGTGTTATGCATTTGTAAGTACCAGTGCCTGGCTGTTATCCCCCAAAATAAACAGATGATGATTTGGGGAGATCAGTGATCTAATTCTACCAAAGTGGCTACTGGAGGCATCTCACTTCCCTCAGGAGGGGAATGCTGGCTGCAAACTAGTCAGTGAAATAGCTGGCTTGTAGGCTGCTTTTCTCAGCATCTCAGAGCTATGGCTTATGGTGCTCTCGGGGTCTGGCATTATCTAACCGTCCAGGCACGTAGCCCAGGATGAGGCAATAATTAAGCTAACAATGGCTCCTGCTCTCAAATTAAAGTCTCTCTTCCTCCTCCAGTTTCCAGGAAGTCTCTTGCTGGTGCCTCTGGGTTCAAAACAAGTGTTTTCCCCTGAGGGGCATGAGTATACAATTGCCACTATGTTCTGCTTGGACAATCATAAAAGCAAAGGCGCTCCCTTAGAGGTTGCGGATGGTAATGCATCTTTTGCTGTGACCTTAAGAGCAAAGCAAATTTCTTCCTCTTTGCATGGGAAATACATATTATAGAGCTGGGAAGAATGGCATTTTGAAAAAAATAATTTTGTTTTCTGGGGAAATTTTGTTTTCTTTGAAATTTTCCAGTCACCTCTGGTAATTATCTGACTGCCGGGGATCCAAGTAACTAAGGCCTGGTCTACACGGGGCGGCGGAATCGATCTAAGTTATGCAACTTCAGCTATGTGAATAACATAGCTGAATTCAACGTACTTAGATTGACTTACCGTGGTGTTTTCACCACAGTGAGTTGACTGCTGCCGCTCCCCTGTCAACTCCACCTGCGCCTCTCACGGAGGTGGAGTACAGGAGTCGACAGGAGACTAGACACGATAAATTGACCCCCACTGTAACGATCGCTGCCTGCCGATCCAGCGGGTAGTGTAGACATACCCTAAAAGACGAGGCAGTTGCTATCCAAGTTCAAGCAGCTTTCATTATTGGAATCTAGATTTAAAGCTGCAATCAGCAGGATGATCCGTATTCCGCAAGCACAGGGAGTGTGGTGTATGTAATAATCACTTTGTGTATATTGTAGCTTGTTGAAGTGGTTCGAAAAACAATTCAGCCTTTTTATTACAGCAGTCAGCTAAGTTAGGGTTTCAGCTTGTAACATCATCTCAGAAGCAGCAGATAAAAACAGCTGTTGGAGAAGCTCTGCATACTCCTGTTTGCAAGGAAATTGCACCTGTAGTTGTTTGCTTTTCAGTGGGTAGGTTGAGGTTGGGAGAACAAAGCCACTAAAAGAAGAGAGTCTGTGACAGACCATTATATTTTTCATTCTTCCCCTCCGCCCTTCGTGCTATAAATAACTTGTGTGTAGCATCCAACCTGTAGAAACACATACAAACACCACTGCATCCTGCACCACAGTGGATAATAGTACTTGGCTTCATCTTTCTTGAGCATTTTATTTTGATCCTGATTCTGCAGTCCTCACTCATTGAGTAGTACTTACTCGTGTGTAATCGCAGCTCAACAGGAATACTATGTGTTCATCACAATGTCCGTGTGTGTATGTAGAAGAGTTCCTGAAAGAAAACACAAAATAGAGTAAATTCAGATTAACCTAACTCTCCTGTTACATGACTGTCTATTAAACTCTGTTATCATGATATAGTGTCTATTCTTAATTTATGTGAACTCTTGATCAACCAAACAGATTTGGTGTTCCCAAGTGATTCAGATGTTCAGAATTTTACTGTTTATTAGTATAAGTAAATAGACTCATGTCAGGGTTAAATTATCCATGAACATGCCCTCCGGGGTAAATGTGAGTAGATTGGTGTATTTGTTTAATCTAAAGCATGTATTAATTTGGGCCAGGATTGTCAAATATGGATATCTAAAATTAAGCTCCTAAATTCCTATTTAGGTACGTCAATAAAAATGGCCTGTTTTTTCAAGGGTAGTGGATACCTGCAGCTCCTATTGTTGGGTGCTTAAAAATCAGGTCACGTTTATGTAGGTACCTAAAGATGGATTTAGGAGCCTAACTCTGGGCACTCATTTTTTAAAAGAAATCTTGATCTCTGTATCTGAGTGCTGTTAAAAAGGTAGTGGTATCAGAATCTATACCAGCAAATGGTGTTATTTCTCTGCATCCTCTCATGAACACAGGAGTGTATTGATTTATAGGTTCTAAGATTTCGTAGCTAGGGCACTGCTATTGAGAATACTCTGCCCTCACCACTTCTCTCAAGCTCATTGTCTCTGTCAAGATGCATTGTCTCTGTGGAGCATAGGGAGGGTCATGGAAAATGAAGTCACCTGTGAGATGGCTTGGTTAAGAGCTTTGTAAATTAAGACTAGAACTTTTGAAATTAGTTCTGAAATGATTAAGGAGCACTCATGAACACAGACATGATGTATTCACATTAAGCTTTCCTTACCCTGTGTGGTTTCATCGTCATACATTTTGCAGCAGGTTGACAGACTTGAGCTCTGAGAGACCAGCTGTGAAACCAAAGTCCACTGAGGAGTTTGCTCCATTGAGAATGTCCTGCTCCTAGTTTCCTTAAAATCAAAAGTAGGAGGTGCTATCCCAATAGCTGTAGCAGCCCATTGCAAGAGAGGTGATCTCTAAGCAGGTTAGGACCCAGTTCTTGTAGGCTTCATAGATCAGTGTCAACTTCTTCCACTGTACCTACAAGTAAATAGGAAGGGTGAACTGGCCATTGGAGAACTGGTCTAATGTGAGTAGCTGCATTCTGCGCTGACAGCAACTTCCGCGTGGTTTGTAGAGTTCAATGCATTAATCCACCCTAGCAGTTCTAAGGCATGAATAACTTTAAAGATAGTTCCAGTTTTGTAAGGCTTATAAGAGCATGGCTGAGTGGAAGTGGAAATCTTAAATCAAGGCAGCTCTTCTTTTTGAACAGTTCATGCAAATGGGTCTTGGTGGTGACAGTCAGTGTGGTAATGAAACTCTCAGGTACATCTATTGCTCAATGTAGCAAGGTGTGGGGGGACACCTCAGAAGGGTGCACAGAATTAGGGTTCTTTAGCAGGGACAGAGCAGATGGACAAAGAAAATTAATCACTCTCATTGGGAGCAGTACAGATTTCAGCTTAACTTGTGTGGCCTGTGGTGGGGTTTTGTTGTTGTAGATGTGTAGAGAGATTTACTTGGCAAATGTGGATACCAATAAAGAAAAGCTTTTCTAGATTCAGTTTATACAAACAAAACACCCAGATTGCATATGTATGTTCGACAGAGGAAACGCTTATACTGTCAATGAAAAGAAAACACTGTGACATCAGTTATAAAATTAAGGGACATGTCGACATAACAAATACACCTCTACCCTGATATAATGCGACCTGATATAACACGAATTCGGATATAACGCGGTAAAGCAGTGCTCCGGGGGCGGGGCTGCGCGCTCCAGTGGATCCAACCAAGTTCAATATAACGTGGTTTCACCTAACGTGGTAAGATTTTTTGGCTCCCAAGGACAGCGTTATATCTGGGTAGAGGTGTAGTAGCCAAATATTGTCTGCATACCAAATACAATCTTTGGAATTCTGCAGTGTAAGTTGCTGTCTGATCTTTAATATGGATGTGTGGGTCACAGAGACAGTAAGTCCTAGATGTGGAGGCAGGATGGAGCATTGAATCTGGATGGAGCATTGAATGCTGGGAGCTGTAGTTTTGGGGATTATGGCCTTACTGGATCTGTAGTTTTGGGGACTATGGCCTTACTGGCTCTAGTCTCTGTGAACCACATTTCCTTGTTAAAGATGAGGGCAGAGGTAATCTGTTTTGTACTTCTAAAAACATGCTGATGTGGCCCTCAGTTAGACAGAATGTGAATGTCCTTTGAGATACAGAATTGAAAACAAAAGAATATGATCTTAAATTCCAGTATTTATGTGAGGAAGGAAAACATTCATGGCTGTCAGTGCTATGTGTTTAGCTGGACTGTCTGCAATGAGTTAAGTTAGCTTCAGGCTCATGTGGGAATTTAAAAAGGTCAGTCTCTCAGGAAAGTAGACAATAATTTCTTCAAACAGATCTCTCTCTGTTTTGTCCAAAGAGTAATCTGTCAATCAGTTTCCGTTCCCTTCTCTTCCATCAAGTGATGATGGCAAACTAATTGTAGGTATTGCATCAAACACTGATGAGCTCACATTTGCTGCTCTGCAAAAACAAGTTTCAGGTGCCTTGCAAATTATAAATCTGGTTAGCACTGTATTCACCCTTAATATTTTAAATCTTTATGAAGTCATGAACAGAAATTAAATATTGTTAAGAAAATGAACATTTATCTCTGGAAAGGAATAACTATAAAATGGGTTCTGCCACTAAACATTTGTTTTTCCCATTAACCCTTTCATTGCTGATATTTTACTGCTGAGCTGACCTTTCCTAATAAGATTTTATTGAAGTCAACAGAAAGCAGGTATGTACCTGATTGGTTTAGTAATATGGCAGGTATATTCTGGTAGGGTAGCAATAGTATGCTCTAGTGTAGACAGAGCTTAGTTCTGGGAGCTAGGAACTACTGATACCACCTCTTGTAGTGACTCACTGTGTTGCCTTGAGGAATTGATTTAGCACCTGCTCCTGCTCTTATTGAATTGGTAGAGGTTTGCACTCATGTCAATGATTAGGATCAACGCACAATGGGGCAAACTAGTTATGTGCATCATGTGTTGCAGTGGGGGAGAAATAGGGTTTGCCTTCCTCAGAAGCATTAGGTAGGAAGCAGATTACAAGGTCTGATCTGCTGTGGCAAATCATGTGTTCAGGGGGCTGCAGAAAAATAGGAGGAACTTGCCGTAACAAAGTCAACTTTATGTACTACTTCTAAACTACAACAACATATGTAACTCTAGGTCTACCTATTTGCCAGTTTCCTTATTGTTTCATTCAGCCTCCTTCCCTAAAACCTCACTCTTGCATCACTCGCATATCATGGGCCATCAAGGAAATACTTTGTTCTTTATGGATAATCTTTGTTCTTTGTTCTTTGTGGATAATCTTTTCATCATCATTTGAACGCTTGATGAAAAACAATCACCATGTAACTGTTGTATAATGTAGACATCGACAGTTTGGTTGACATTTGATTCCCACAGGGTACAGAATTAATGCCCCAATTCAGCAAGGTACTGAACTGCAGGAGTAATCTCACAGACTTGTAGTTCCTTGCTGAATTGGGACCTGATTCTCATTTATACTAAAGCCCAGTGTTCTGCTTGCTGTAAGGCCCCTTTACACTGCCAGAGTTGTGTGCCGTAGTCTTAGTATAAATGAGAATCAGGCCCTAAATATGTTACAGGAATGAAGAAATGTCTATTCTTGAAAACGTTTTTTTTCTGGAGGAAAAATAGGTTTTTTCCCATCTCCATTATCTCCCATCACCACATTTAGCTTTCTTCATAAACTCTGTGGGGATTAGAGTGACCAGACAGAAAATGTGAAAAATTGGGACGGGGCTGGGAGCTAATAGGAGCCTAAATAAGAAAAAGACCCAAAAATCGGAACTGTCCCTATAAAATCGGGACATCTGGTCACCTTAGTGGGGATCTCAGACCGCTTCTCACCAAAGAGATGTGATTCTACACATTTTACACAGTGTAACACCTGGCCAAGTGTTTGCCTGCTGGCCCATACAGGAAATCCTTGCAATGGCACCTCACGTGTATGATTGTTACTCCCTATCATCCAACAAGACTTCTGCATTAATATTTACTTCCAAAATAGATGGAAAATAGAGAACAGTTAAAATGCAAATGTTAATTCTGGTTTAATTCTGCTCACCTTCCTCACATAAACTATTCAACTGCAGTTAGCAGGACTACTCAGGAGTACGGCGAGTGGGTTTTGACCCTTGCACAGTTCTGCATCTGGTATAAAAGCTCTTTAAGGCTGTGCAGCCTTAGTTGTACTCAACAGGCTCCAAATCTGGAGCTTGGCTGAAAAAATAAAGCTTTTTAGGTCTGATTCTTCACTGTTACTCCAGTGCAACCCCTGCTCATTTCAATGGGAATTGCACTGGGGTAAATGAGAGCAGTATGTGGGTCTTAAAAACACTGTTATGGTTTGGGATAAACCTCTTTGAAACTGGGGATGTAGCCGCTGCCCTTCTGTTAAAATAGTTATTAAAAAGCCATTAAGCTGCTCTATATTATAATCGGGTAGGTGAAACAATAACAGCCTCCCCCCTAGACACAATCCTGTGTCACCACCTAAAACAACGGCACACGTGGGCAGAGGAGTTTTGCTGACTACTGATGTGTAATTTGTTTTATCTGAGAGAAACAGAGAAAAAGACCAAAGTAGGTGAGAGAGAAGGCAGCAAGGAAGCACCAGACACAAAAACACTGACAGCCTGACCCTGAGTAAAACCTGAGAGAGAGAGCACATTTTAGGCCATGTGCTGGCTGAAAGGGGCTTGGAACTGTGAGCTAAGCAACAGTTTCCAGTTGTTTTGATTCTGAATGTGTCCAGGGAAATAAGACTTTTTTGTACATTCATTGTAAATAAACAGAATTGCATAAAAGGTACCCAACTTCACCATCAATTTCTCTTTCTCATGGAAACAACCTGCAGGGACCCAAACTTTGGCTGACAGCTCAGGTTAAAAAATAAAAGAGAAACAATATCATTTTTTGCTGCGTAAACTAATTAATGGACCTGTGACTTATTACAGAACAATGAAACAGATTCTCTAAAGATAAGGATCTGCGTCATTAACATGATTCACTGTTCTCTTATTTTTTCCAAAACTCTAATCTTTTTGGATTCTCTTTTTGTATATTAGATCAGTCTAAAGAACTTAAATAGACAATGGTCACGATATTGAAGTCTGAAGTGCTCATTTAATTAAACATAATGATCTGTACAATTCAGTTTTGAGTAGATTAACTAATTCTTGTTAACCAGTGGGCAACCTGAGCTGACATGAATATTTCTAGGACCAACTGTCATGGAAAACTCCTGTGTTCCCTTTATTCTATTTGTATGTTTCTCCATCTTCTCACTGCTCTTCTCTTCCTTCACTAAACAACAAATAACGTCCAGTGTCTGGTCATCTCCTGGTGCCTTGCAGCATTGCCTCCCCTTTGCTGCTAATGAGTGTACTGACTGCATTGCTGCTGAGAGCGTGATCCCTGGTTGGTGCAGCATGTGTGTTACCATGCCGAGCCTGGCAACAGCAAAAGAGTCCGAAGCAAGGTTTACATCAGGGAGCACAATATAGAGTGAAAATAATTAAAAAAAAAATACTAGGGGAAAACCCCCAAATGGTTGCCATGGCGATGTCAGGACTGTCCAGGGCACCTTAAAACATCCAGGCTTTTGGAGTTATTCCATTCTAATGCCTTCCCTGCTGCTGACAATACAATTATTGCTGCTGTGTGAAGTAACATCTGTAGCGTAGGATGTCAGTCCAGGAAATCAACTGCCTATGCGACTCCCCAGGAGGCATGGGCTGATGATCCTATCCCAAGGACACCTGAGTTCTAGTCCTCACTCTGAGACACTGACTCCTTCTGTACCCTTAGACAAGTCGCTTAGGGCCAGATTTTTAGAAGATGCAGATAGGCTCCTAGCAGGATTTTCAAAAGCACCTAATGTACACTGATTTCACTGGAAGTTAGGCAGGCACCAAGGCACCCTTGCAAAATTGACTAATGGGATTTTCATCTTTAGGCACCTAAATACCTTTAAAAATCTGGGGCCTTGGTCTCTCCACCCCAATTTCTCCAACTATAAAATGGATATAATAAGTCTGAACCTACCTCAAAGGGGTGGAGTTAGAATTAACTAGTTAATGTCTGGAAAGTGTTCCAAGGATGAAAAGTACTTTCAATTCAGAGTACAAGAGGTTTACATGTTCATTACACCCTCACAAGGTTATTATGAAATATATAGAGCTGTCCTGAAAAGTTAGTGATGAAGCAGTAAGTAGGTTGCTCAGTCTCTCGCTAAGGAAGTAACAGCCTCTTGGCTGGCAGGACTCTAGGATCCTACAAAGCAGGACACAAACTGGCAGAATTCATAGGTTAAGTGAAACAAATTAGCAAACTAGTAATTATATTTGTGCGTAACCTTGTTAAGATTATATCCTGTCCATCTTAAAACTGTCGTTATTAGATGTATTTAATCTTTGTGACACATGGAACAGTATATTAGGTTTGACAGTTTCTAAAGTAAGAAGGACGAGAAGCGCTAATTGGAATGCTAGCATTGTATAATAATGCTGAGCATTTTTTATCTTCAAAGGGCTTTGCAGATGCTTGCTGTCTAATCCCCACATCCCCCTGGTGAGGAAGGTAAATTTTATCCTTATTTTACAGATGGCGAAGCTGAGACAGAGCAAGAGTGAGTGGATTAACTCGCATGTTCCTGGGTTCTAGTAGTCTTGTGCTAAAACACTGCCCCCCCTCACACCCTGTTCTGTTTAGGTTCTTATGCTGTGCCCATCACCCTAGTATTTGATCCTTCACATATGAAGTCACCTTCACTCTACTACCAGTGTCATGGAGTTCTGTGGGAGTCAGACATAATAATAGTCATTATAAGTAAATTAAAATGTAGGGTAGGTTTGTTTTCTTTATTTCTGTAAGGATCTGCATATAGGATGAATGAAAGATTAGAACTTATTGAGATCAATGGAATTCCATGCTTAGACAGTATGGAGGATCAGACCCATTGCACTGTCAAAAATCTCTGAGGGGTGCAGTGCTATACACTACAATATGTCTTGTAGTGCTCTGGCATTAAGGGAATTTGAGTTTACGGATAGCTGCAATGACCAAACTAATAGCACTGTTGACATGGTGGTTCTGTTAGAAACCATTGCTTTGGGACTTAAGAGGACACTGTGTGGTTAAAATTAATGTATTTTAAAAAATAAATTTCCTTATCTGTATTAAAAAGCTTTAATGTGCAATGCTCTTTTATTGAACAATGTATTAGTTGTGTCAGTTTCACTCTGGTTTTCAGTCCTTTGATTTCTGGCTGTAGTGCATTAGCAGGAGGGTGTGATGTTTGAGTTGCAAACAGAGTTTAGGAAAACTTGTATTTATTTAAAAACATTTGTTTTTGATCAATGAATAATTCCTTTCCACTGGTCTTAAATTTTGTAAAAGCTTCCCCTTACCGCACAAAGCTTTGAATATGGGTCCAAATTTGACCAGACAGTGTAATGCCCACTTTGGAACATATTGGATGAAATTTGTGGAATGATTTGGGTAAACATGCAATATATTTTAAATTATTAAACAACAAAATACCTAATATTCAGGTAGTTTCAAATACTTTTTTACAGAGCAAGTTTAAATAAAAAATAAAGTTTTTGAATCCTATTCATACAACCAATAGTATCCCCTTCCCTTTCTCTTCCTTTCTCCCCTATTCCCTATTCTTCCATCCCAACCCTTTCCAATAATTTTTAAGAGATACTTTTTCTTTTCTCTTCTCTTGTTGCCTCTGTTTTCCTGGGAAACTCCTACATGGATACACTTGTTCCCCAATAAAAGGGAACATTTTCACTTAGCCTTTACATGAAGTCTATTGGCTGAAATGACAATGCTGTTAAAAAAATCAATATGCAGAAAGCCAAATCGTTACTAAGGTTCTCCAGTGAACTGTTCAGGCAGTCAGTGAGCTCAGGAAAACAGCCTAACTGAGTAAACTGCTCTGTGATTGATTTCAAGTGTATCTGACAGAGTATAATTGTCTACCCATTCATTTCGTCTCCTCTCTCCACAGGCTGCCGCTTTTGGGATCAAATAATCACTAACAGTAATCATAAGCAGCAAGAGTAGGAACAGAGTGCTTATAAACTATCCTCTAAGTTTTGCTTTCAACAATTTGGTCTGATTCCTTATATGCCAGTTCCTCCTTCCCATTTTGCACTTGTATAATTACACTATCTTCAGAGTCTTCGAGTGACATCCTGGCCCCATTGAAGTCAATGGGAGTTTTGCCATTGACTTCAGTGGACCCAGGATTTCACTTTGTTTTAACATTTCAATCTCTTCTTTTCTTTCTTCTCATTTCATTTGTTAAAAAAAAAATGTGGGTAGGGAACCATTCCAGTCAGATGCTAAGCACCCTAAAGTTCTACTGATCATAATTGGAATTTATGGCACTCACTTTCACAGAGAACAAGCTCAGCACTTTAGCAGATCAGGCTGTAATTGAAAATTATGTCTGGAAATAGAATATGAATATAGGGCTGTATTCTGATCTCTTCTCAACAGGTGTGAATCCAGAGTATTTGGACAGAGTACTTGTACTTCAGTGGAGTTACTCAGATTTTGCCCACATTCCTTACATACGTTATAAACTTACATCAATATGAACCACATTAACCATTTCTATCTGTTCTCTGCAGCATACTGAGAAATTAGTAAAAATTAAGAATGTATTTTCATTTGAAAAAGCAGCACTTATAGCCAACCTGGATCTGCCACTACATATTTTGCTTGTTATAAAAGGACATCTCCTAATTAGCTCCTTGTGGTTCATGAGTGATGGAAAATTTTCATCATAGTGTCATGTGTTGCACAAATCTCCATTGTTCTATCTAAGGGTCTTCTTGAAGAAAGCTATATAAAGAAAAAGTGTTACATTCTTTTAAGTAGTGGCAGGCAGCAATAGTCTGCTGAAGCATAACGCAAAAACATGGTTGCATAACATGACGTTCCCAGCGTCCATTTGTAGTTAATGTCTGTTATACTGTATATCTGAGGGGGTGATAGCCTGATAGCTGATATGCATTGCACAACTTCAAAATAGCACCTGTCCCACCTAATGTGACTATTTTACCAAGTAGTATTCTAATTTACCATATGAGAAGAAACTGAGCCTTTTGGAGCATCCACTATCGGCCATTATTCTTTCTTGAAAAACTTTATTTTGTTTAAAAGAGTCTTCTAAAGTTATTCAATAATTTAACATTTTGGATCTAATACAAAAGCTTATTCCTCACCTCTCCATAGACATATACCATTTTTTCATATTCATAACACAAATGGCTATTGAAGGGTACATGTATAATTCAGATCTACTGATCTAGGTATATTTATACCACGTCCATCACCATGGTACCTGAGCACCTGTCATTGTATGGAATATCAGGTCTGCATTTTTTTTAAATGCTACATGAAGCTAAGCAGCATAATGAACTAGGACAATGTTCCTGTGTCATATAGGGCTTTTGTTTTTTTGGGTTTAATAATTTAAGTTTGCAAGGTTTACTGTTAGAACTAAAAAAATTGCTATGTATATGTCCAAAAACTGGGGTTTTTCGGGCTCTTTATATTGTAATGAATAATGAATGCTATATATTATATACATTACTCATTACAGTATATATTACTGTAATCTCTTTGTAATGTTTCCTAGTGAACTTTAAACAACACTACATTTAAGTGGACTATGGAACTTTTAGTGTGTACCAGCAGTGTCTACATGGACCAATTAATTTGTAACACATTAGTGCGCTTTAGGGTATGTCTACACAGCAATGTAAACCTAGGATTAGTGGGACTTGACTCAGCTAAGCTGTGTTAGGTAACCCGGGGTTTGAGCATCTACATTGTATTTTTACCCTTCATTGAAACTTTTCTAACCCATACTGTATCAAACTGTACCATAGAATCTGTATGGATATTAATTCCATGCTCGAATAATAAAAATATAGCAGTAGGGATATATTACCGACCATCTGACCAGGATGGTGATAGTGACTGTGGAATGCTCAGGGAGATTAGAGAGGCTATTAAAATAAAAAACCCAATAATAATGGGGGATTTCAATTATCCCCATATTGACTGGGTACATGTCACCTCAGGACAGGATGCAGAGATAAGTTTCTTGACCCCTTAAATGACTGCTTCTTGGAGCAGCTAGTCCTGGAACCCATAAGATGAGAGGCAATTCTTGATTTAGTCCGAAGTGGCGCACAGGATCAGGTCCAGGAGGTGAATATAGCTGGACCGCTTGGTAATAGTGACCATATTATAATTAAATTTAACATCCCTGTGGCGGGGGAAATAACACAGCTTCCCAGCACTGTAGCATTTAATTTCAGAAAGGGAAACTATACAAAAATGAGGTTAGTTAAATAGAAATTAAAAGGTACCAGCGCCAAAAGTAAAATCCCTGCAAGCTGCATGGAAACTTTTAAAAGACACCATAATAGAGGCTCAACTTAAATGTATACCCTAAATTAAAAAACATAGTAAGAGAACCAAAAAAGAGCCACCGTGGCTAAACAACAAAGTAAAAGAAGCAGTCAGAAGCAAAAAGGCATTCTTTAAAAAGTGGAAGTTAAATCCTAGTGAGGAAAATAGAAAGGAGCATAAACTCTGGCAAATGAAGTGTAAAAATATAATTAGGAAGGCCAAAAAAGAATTTGAAGAACAGCTAGCCAAAGACGCAAAAAGTAATAGCAAAATTTTTTTAAGTATATCAGAAGCAGGAAACCTGCTAAACAACCAGTGGGGCCACTGGATGATCAAGATGCTAAAGGAGCATTCAAGGATGAGAAGGCCATTGCAGAGAAACTAAATGAATTCTTTGCATCAGTCTTCATGGTTGATGATATGAGGGAGATTCCCAAACCTGAGCCATTATTTTTAGGAAACAAATCTGAGGAACTGTCCCAGATTGAGGTGTCATTAGAGGAAGTTTTGGAACAAATTGATAAACTAAAAAGTAATAAGTCACCAGGACCAGATGGTATTCACCCAGGAGTTCTGAAGGAACTCAAATGTGAAATCGCAGAACTACTAACTTCTGTACCAAATTACTGGAGGATAGCTAATGTGACCCCAATTTTTAAAAAGGGCTCCAGAGGTGATCCTGGCAATTACAGGGCAGTAAGCTTGACTTCAGTACCAGGCAAACTGGTTGAAACTATAGTAAAGAACAAAATTGTCAGACACATAGATTAACATAACTTGTTGGGGAAAAGTCAACATGGTTTTTGCAAAGGGTAGAAATAAATGGTCAGTTTTCAGAATGGAGAGAGGTAAATAGTGGTGTCCCCCAGTGGTCTGTACTGTGACCAGTCCTATTCAACATATTCATAAATGATCTGGAAAAAGGAGTAAACAGAGAGGTGGCAAAATTTGCAGATGATACAAAATTGCTCAAGATAGTTTAGTTCCAGGCAGACTGTGAAGAGCTACAAAAGGATCTCTCAAAACTGGGTGACTGGGCAACAAAATGGCAGATGAAATTCAGTGCTGATAAATGCAAAGTAATACACATTACTCCTACCCCATGACATAGCTATTGCTTAGCGTAAGCTATATGGATTCAGCTTTATTATTCTTTGCATAAGTCAATCCCTCCAGCCTTTAATCACGTTCTGTTGCTCTTCTCGGAACTCTCTCCAATTTGTCTACATCTTTGAGGTAATGAGATGCCCATAGGTGGTAGTATCAGTCTAGTACTTAAACCTTTTAAATCATATTAAAAATGTGTATATAAAGGAGATCTCTATTACAAGTATATTGGCAAACACATTTTTATATGACATGTATGTATAATTGCTCTTCTGACAAATTTCAACAGTGTCCTTAAAGGGAAAAAGGTGCATTTCTGTGATTCTGAATGAATCTCTGTGTATATTTCACAAGAATATATTTATGGCAAACAGGGCTCAGTCCTGCACCCTTGAAGTCCATAGGAATTTTGCCATGGGCTTGGGTAGGAACAAGATCAGTCCCGTAATCTGCATGTTGTAATCTGCACTGACTTTCATCCAACTACTGTGTATGTATAGAGGTCACTTGGTTACTTTTTTTAAAAAACAAATATGGATAGAAGATGATTTGGTAACCATTTAAAATAGTTTTCAGAATCATTAAGAAAAGATATATTCTTAATATAATAAAGGTTGAGTAAGCACGATTGGTATGATACAGAGTATATGAAATATAAGCTTTATTTAATTTTTCTCCTTGTACTGAAACACAGGGTATTTGTTTAGAATTTACTTGGATAAGCATCAGGTGAGATGAGTAAATGGTAAGAGTATACTGGTCTGACATAGAGATCTTCACAACTAATGAACCATGTGGGCAACAATGGTGGTGCTGGTTTCAGATGTGGCTACATCATTATTAGTAAATAACAAAACAGGTAATGAAGATGGCGCAAAGAATAACTTACATTTCAAATATTTTATTTCTCTCAGTTTAGATTAGTGATGGATGTGAACTACAAATTTCAGAGCAGGATCCAGATTGGAGTTTTGTTCCATGCTAGTGTAGATGTAGGGAAAGCTCTGAAATTTGAATCTGGCTCTGAGATAAGATTCAGAATTTGCCATTCTCCCTATGTTTGATGGAGTTTGGATCTATGGTTTTGTTTATTGGATCTGTCCCCGCTCAAATGTTCCTATAAAATCTGTCTGAGAGTCCCAGAGAAGAGCTAATTCCAACAGACAGATTTAATTCCAACAGACAGATTTTATAGGATCTTAACTTTGAGAACTGCAAGCCTTATCTTTTCCACAAGCAACAAGGTTCACCACTTGGTCGTGGCAAAGATAAAGCTTGCAGTTGTGGGTTCTCAAAGTTAAGATATTTTACCCATGATGAAATCCCTTTTAGTTACACATGCATAATCAAATATCTGGCTAAACTCCTAAGGGAAATACTACTAAGATAAATGTAACAGCTGATGCTGCATTATTCGTGACTAACTCACAGGTCTGTTCCAATTGCACATTAAGACACAGCAGGAGATATTTCTGATCTCTGATTCCAAGCACAAATTGCATGTTGTTCCTCATTAATAATGTTTTTTTAAAATAATAAAAGGATGAAGGGTAACTTTGGGCAGAGCTTATCTGATATAATAATACCCTGGAGCATTAAAGATACTAATAGCTTCTGATCTTTACGAAAATAGTGAATGACTAGAAAAAGAATGTGTATCTCTATGTACCACAAAGGCAGTGAAACTCATGCCTCTCTTTGTCTTGATAGATCTGAGGTGCCTGGTTTTCCTCTCTGTGTTTCTAGGTATTTAACCCATACCTTTCACCATACATCTGTTTCTAATTACACTTTTGTATACAACATGTGCATCATTCTTGCATTTCAATCCAGCACAGGTTCCCTAGCTATTTTTTGAGTGGACATAACATAATATATACACAATACTAATCACAACTATTGTCTTTGGCTAACTCTGCAGGGTCTAAGCTGCTCAGAGAGACAGGATGGCCAAGCGATTAGGGCAACATTGGCCTAGCGCTTGGAACACTTGGCTTCAATTCTCTGCTCTTCCACAGGTAAGATTGTGGTGGGCAAGTCACTTAGTCTCTCTGGCCCAGTTGCTCAAAGATATCTATCTATCTATCTATATAGATAGATAGATAAGCAACTAAATATATTTGGGGATCTGTGCTGCATCTGTAAAGTGGGGATAATGGTAAACAGAGGAGTTGTGAGGATAAATACATTATAGATTGTGAGATGCTCAGATGGTATGGTAATGGGCGCTCTATAAGTACCTAAGATAGATAGAACTTCTCCAACATATGAGCAGGAAATACTCACTCCCCATGTCTCACACATATACTATCTCTTTAAAATACTTCCCCAATAGTTCTAATACATACCAGCTCTTATCTCTTCCCCTCAAGAAAATGTTATCAAAGTAGATTGGGAGGGGGAGAGGGGCGGGAAGGAGGAGAGGAATCATGGAATCAACAAGGCTATGCTAAAAATCATTGTTCTTTCACTTCCTTTTTTGAAGCCCATCCTTATGCTCTCTATTTAGCTTGTAAGACCAACATTTTTCAAAGTTGGATGCCTGGCACTAGGCATGCGTTGGAATTATTATTAATACAGGATACTACCATGACACCAATTTAACTATGAAGAGTCCTGTGGCACCTTATAGACTAACAGACGTATTGGAGCATAAGCTTTCGTTGGTGAATACCCACTTCGTCAGACGCATCTATTTAACCATAACTGCCTTTATTAAATCTGAAGGCTGGATGGTATTTCTTCAATTGCTGTAAAAATGTCTAAAAGGTCTAAATAATAAATAATTTATTACATCCAAACAGTATCAAAACATATATAAGCATCTGACTAAAATACTTACAAAAAAGGCTAAACCCAGGGATGGTCCGACCCGCACTGGTCAGCTCTAACTTGGTCAGGCAAGTGTTAGCAAAGAACATTTTAAGGGTTTACTTTTTTATACCCTTTAACAAGGAAGTGATGTCATTGTCAATTGTTGGACCTTAGCTAAGGCCAGGTGAAGCAGGGTGTGTGTGTGTGTGTGTGTGTATATGTGTGTATAATATATATAAATTTTTATACCCAATTATTTACTGCACCTGGCAGCCAATTAACAATGTCTAATTTCTATTACCTCGGTCCAAACCTTAAATAAGATAACACTTGTATTTTGAAGGGTCATTACAAGTTTAACTCAACAGGTCTTCTTTCTCATTATCTCATTCTTTTTGGTCACATTGCTTTGGGCCTGGGGCTTATGCTGCTATCCCAACTCAATTTAAAACCATAGTTCACCTAGGTCTAACATGGGCCTATCCTCCTACAGCATCTAAGTAGTTGGCCTGATTTTTCAGAGGCAGACAGTGTTTCCTGCTGATCTTGAATTAGCTGTTTTGAAATGAGTTGAATTTCATACCAAAACAAATAACAGAAGTGGTAAGGGACCGATAGGAGGCTTTTACTGAATTAAATATGAAAAGGAATAATACAATTTTGAATTATAATGAAAGTGCCACTGAATTTCCATGATGCTATGCCAGGATGCCATGTAATCCAAGGGTCTTGCTGTAGAATTCAGATCCAGCTTGTAGGGGAACCCTGATAATTTACATTAACATAGGATTTTCAGCTACTCACTTTGAATATCAGTGAACTTGAGAAACCAGACAATCCATTGCACTAGTGGCCAACTTATTTTGGTTTTAAGACATTGGTGCTGTATTCTCTTCTCACACTATTGTAAATCAGGTGTAACTCTATGTGCAGTAGTGTAAGTAAGAGAATCAGTCCCATAGTCATTATCAGGCAGTGGTCATGGAGTGCCTCAACTGTTCCTCAGGAAGTGGCTCAGTGGCTGAGGAATCATGGAGTATACAAGGAAAACAAGGAATACTGAATGTAAATAAATAACTGAAACCAAAATTAAAAACTAATCTACCAGGGATCTCTGTGCTCTCCTAATTGCTTTCAGTTATTTAAATGTACAGAGCAAGTTTGATCTGTAATTCTTGTAGTGAAAAGATAAAGAGAACCTGGTTAGTGAATCTGAGCCTTCTCAGTAGTGATGGAATGTTCTCTTCAGAGTCCCTGGGAAAATTCTTCTGGGAAATCCACCTAATGACAGAGTCAGAAAAGAAACTATAGAGGGGTTATAATGACAGCAGCATGTTAAAAGGGAATGGAATGAGGTTATCGGAAGGTAATATGAGAAGGCTGAAGTGCCAGATATCCTGGCAACCTGTCAGAAGAGTTGTTCTCTCACTGCTCTGATACACTGTCTGCAGGACAAAGGGATGAATGATTAAAGACACCTGACAAGTGACATTAGAAAGGAAGCCATTGAGGCATCAAGTGCCAGCAGAGATGATATGGCTGAAGACTGACATTTCTGGCCTCATAGAGCCTTAGTCTCATTTACACTGAAGCTCTTTACATAATTTTGGGAGCATAAAAGGGGCCTTATTATAGATGAGAATTGGGCCCTTTACTGTTTTATACATCTGATGGAGTGTAGAAGTCTCTATATGGAGAGGACCCTGAAGTCCTGCCACACACCACCCTAGTGGTCTTCCTAGAATAAGACCCTGGCAAGCTAGTCACTGTCCTAAGGCATTAGAGGTTAATTTTCTCAGCCAGGGTTCAGTCAAGGAGGCACTCTCAGTTGGCAGATATTTAGATGCAGCAAAGCTTATTGGGATCAACACCTTAAAGAAGTCCAGGTTATTCACAGAGCTTGGAGAGGGATGGGTTATGCTGAGTAGAAGCCAGGGAAGGGAGCTTTCTAGGGAAAACATAGGAAATACCCTGTGTGGTCTGTATTTTGTACTTTTAAATCAGCCTGGAAGAAACGTGCAGCTAGAGACATTTGCCAAGTTAGTGTCAATTTGGGTTAGATCAGAACTACAGTAAGACTTTACCTGGAGAAGGTGACTTGCAGTCAAACCTGACCACCCAATGAACTCATTCCCCACCTCCCAGCGCTGGATGTCCCCCTCCTCTGCATGTTCTCACATTACACACTCGTGCTAGTGTTCTCATGCATGCTCTCTCCATTAAAAGCACAGTATTAAGGTTGTAAAGTCAAGTACTGAAATGCTAGGAAATGCCAGAATTCAGGTTGCCTCTGCTATCTTCATTGGCCCCTTATGCATATGCATTGTGATTTAGTTTTCAATGAAATGATCACATACGTTTTTTCCACAGAATTCCTGCCTTATTCAGTGCACAGAATGGACAGTATTCAGTCACTTTTTTGTTTTCTCCTCATTGTTCAGTGTGTGGACCTAGGCCTTATTTACTGCACATAAACCATGCTCTGAATGAATAATTATTGATTTCCTCAAGGTCTTTTTCTATTACTAGAGTATATGAGGGCTTCATAAACATTAATTCATTTATCTTCATAGCACCCCTGTGAGGTGAGGGAGTGGTATTGTTCCCAGTTGACAGATGGGGAACTGAGACATGAAGAGGTTAAGATCAAAGGTTTCCATTAATTTGGGGTGCCTAATCTGAGACTCCAAGGAACTGAGTTTTCGGGGTATTTAGCACTGTATAGCAGTTTGTATAATCAAACACAGTTGTAATGATTTAAATTACAGCTTTGAGTACTCAGCACTTCTGCAAATCAAACCTCAGTGTATCAAGTTGGGCACCCAGAAAATAAAGAACACACCGTCACCATCTGTGGAAAGCTTTGCTTAAATGACTTTTTAAGCATCGCATAGGAATGCAGGGATAGAATCCAGTTTCCAGAGCAACATCAACTGCCATAATCATGAAACTGTCCTCTCTCTTCCTGCGATCCTCTTACCTCATTCACTACACACCTTCCAATTTATGTGACAAATGAGTCGGGGTCCTACAGACAACAGCCACCATTCACTACACAACGCTGATCATCCCTAGAGCTGATCTATTCTGCGCACTGAATGAGGCTGAGGTTCTGTGGAAAAAATAGTATATGATCATGTAATTTACATTTAGTGTATAATGTGTACACACAAGAGACCTGCATTAAGATTGAACTGGCAACCTTAATTCTGGCATTTCCTAACTTTTGAGTGCTTGAGTTTGCAACCTTAATAATCTTTTAATGTAGTTTTTTTGTGTATAATTTCTTAGTTTTTATAAAAGCAAACTAAAAAAATTCAGTCAGCAACTGATAGCACTAGTAGGTTGTCATCCTGTATGTGGACCAGTAATAGAGAGGGAGGAGAGGTACATTTTTTTTTCAGTGGGTTTCACAGATATTTGCTGACAGAAGAGGAATGGTGAGATTCATGAATTTTGGGTTTCATTCCAGGCTCTGGAGGGGACTGTTTTCTAGTGGGCATAGACTCTTATGCTCTTATCTCTCAAGACTGACTTCTTCTGTCCTATCCCTATCAAGATATCCCCTATTCCAGTCCCATTTCTTCCCTGCCCCGGCTCCTTGTCCTAATCTCATTATCCTTGCCTACCTGGTCCCAGTCTACTCTCCTCAGGCTTCTCATCCCATTCCTAGTTTCCTTGCTCAGTCAGTCCTTGCCTCCTCCTCCAGATTTACTGTCCAAATCCCAATCTTCCCTCCTACTCCCTAGCATCTTCCCCCTCCCCACACCCCCCTCCTTGTCTAGTCAGTTCCAGTTTCCTATTCAAGCTCCTGGTCAAATATCTTTCTCTTCCCTGCACCCTCACAGGCTCCCAGTCCTAGTCTCCCCCTCCAGGCTCTCCTCCAGTCTGTCTCCCTCATCACCCTCTCCCTGACTGTTTTTCCCATTCTTTTCCCGTAGTTAATCCTGCCTTTTCTTGTGTTCCCCAACACCTTGTCAGCTCTCTCTCCTCCTCTTTGCCCCCATTCTTCTCTCTGCCATTTCCTAGTTCAGCCTCCTTGTCCAGCCAGTTTCAGTCTCTCCCTTACCCCCAGTTCCTTGTCTGAGCTCAGTCTCCCAGCCAATTGGCTCCCAGTGTCCACCCTATTTCCCTCATCACCACCCAGTCCTAGTCTTCTTCCCCTTCCAGCCTTGTCTCCCAACCAGCCCCAGCCTCCCTCCCCTCCTTCCTGGCTCCTAGTCGCACTTTATCTCCCCTCTTCCTCTTATCCCAATCTCACCAGACTACTTGCCTCAATTTATACCTTCCTTTCCCATTTTTATGCCATCTCCCCCAACACCCCAGGAAAAAAATTGCCCGAGGGAGATACCCAGGCTGAATAATTTCAGTCTGATAGGTTAAAGTTTGGCAAAGTTGTAAGCAACTGAAAATTATAAGCGGAAGTGTCAGGCAATAATCGGTGGTGCTACCAACCCTGTCTAATAAATAAGGATTCTCTTATTTTTTGAAAGTAAGGCAAGGGCCCCTTCAAAAATTAGAACAAATTCTGTGTTGGGCTCTTTTCTATTGTGAGAGGGCATGGCTATATACTCTAAGCTGCAGGTATGAAATATTTTTATTTTTCTGGCACCACAGGGTCAAATCCTAGCAGGGTTGACTGAACTCTTCATCCATCTAAAGTATGTCTCTGCCCCCATTATGTAGTATTTGAGCACTTCACTGTCTATAATATCTTTATCCTCTGAACACCCCTGTGAGGTAGGAAGTGCTAATCTTCTCATTTTACAGACAGGTGACTTACCCAGGTCACAGAGGAAGTGTGTGGCAAAGCAGGGACTTGCGCCACGGTCTCCCAAGTCGTAGGCTGGTGCACTATCATTGGACTATACTTCCTTTCTGAGTTAGACACATTGAGTTCTATTCCATTCACAGTTGTGGAGGAGAGGATCTTTTTAAAAACCTGATCTCCTCTGCTGGTATGGAGTCCCACAGCATTTTCGGATGATAGCTTAGCCAAAATACCCCCTCCTTTGACTTTGTAGGTTGGTTTTCTCCTTTGTGCTAAAAGTGTCTGCATGTCAGTGATGTATATTGTTTGTGAAATGCTTAGGAATCCATGCCATCCAAGGGCCACCGCAGATAAGGGCCTCATGCTATGAGGAGCTAAGTGCTCACCACTCCAGTTGACTGGTGTAAAAATGAAAGTCGTTTGGTACTATGTGCCCATAAAAGTGAAAAAATAAGGAAACGAAGATGCTGAGAATGTG
Organism: Trachemys scripta elegans; assembly: GCF_013100865.1. Lineage (NCBI taxonomy): Eukaryota > Metazoa > Chordata > Testudines > Emydidae > Trachemys > Trachemys scripta. The sequence goes on from NC_048302.1 coordinate 116,361,895, forward strand.
AACGAAGAAAACTGGCTGGTTGAATATTATTTCCTGTCTTTGCTATAGATGCTTCAGTGTAAAATCATTATTGGAGTGAGTGTGTTGAAGGCTGCCGCTTGTGCTGGATTTGGCACACACAGGGCCATTCAGCTGGCAAGAGATTAAAATGACACACACAAGTGGAGGCTTTTTTTACAATGCTGCCATTGAAATGATAATGGTGGTAACCTGGACTTTGAGTCTATTTACTGTAGGTTTGGCAGGCTAGACTAGAGTGCTATTGAACATCCCCTGCTAGTCTCCTGATGAAGAGGACTAATCTTGGGTGCTACACTTGGGATGTCTTGGAGTCCATAGAATAGACTGTGTTGCTTTTTAAGGCAGAAGTTACAATAATTGAATTGATTGTCTTTCATTTGACTCTTGACTGAAAGGAATAAAAAGCTTCAGGATTATTGATTTAGCTTTGCAGTCAAGTATTTTTCTTTTGTTTCAACTTCCCATAGGACCTAGTCTTAGACCACTTATGCAGTTGTGTAAGGGTCTAATGCAGTAGAGATAATGCAGTTCTGCTTTGCAGGAGGCTGAATCAGCAAAGAGCCCATGCATCTATCTCCTTAGGCTCTTATCAGTCAGGCATCACTGTAGCACCTAAGACACTTCCTAAAACAAATTAATTAAAGACCGGGTCCAACAAGTAGTCTTCATTTATCTGGCCTCCCTGGGTGGTTACTGGAATATTATTCTCTCTTTTATGCCACTTGGAAACAACTTCTGGATGGGTTCTAGCTAGGGAATGCAGAGGTAGAAAATATAACATCATCTTCTGGGGATGTCCCTTCTAGATCAATGACCAAGACTTTACAAAAACCAACACAGAGATCAGCTCAGAGAATCCATCTCGGGTTTTACACTGGGCCCAGTGGGACAGTGATTTTTGGGGACAGATTTTCACAACTGATCAGCACTGACCTAATCTGCTCTGACTGAAGTCAGTATTTTTAGTGGAAATGGTGTTATATCAACATTGGGCACTTTTGAAGATCCCATCCTTGGAGCCTGGTTAGTGTTGTGACAACAGTCATACAATGGGACTTAAATTGTAGTGCTTTAATTTTAGTAACTCCACCTACATCTTAGTGCTTTATGTAAACCACAGGAATTTGTCACAAACAAATTAGGGTGTGGATAGCAAGTCTGCACACATCATGGATCCAGATGGTCAGAAAACCCTGTAAGGGAGCAATAAGCAGCGTATGCTACTTTTTTCCATGCCCAACTGCAGCGTTTCTACCCTGGCTGAACAAGTGACTTGTTGCTAATGCACGTGTTGGAACTAAGGATCCCTTTCTTCAAAATCCCTCCCCCCACAATCCCCTGTTGCATCAGTGCTTTTCTCTTTGTTTCAAGATTGCGTGTCCACTTACTCTACAGTAAGTCCCACAGTGCCTTTTTTTTTCAAGCGCTTCAAATTGGATTGTATCTTTAAAGAAATGAAAACCACCCCCCCCCCTTCATTTTAAACCAATTTAAAAGGATATATTTTAGGGAGAAATATACTGTAGACAGAGTCATGCCTGAAATCCAATAGAACAAACATGTAATATAACTAGGCATACAGGGAAAACATTAAATTAAACGGAGCAAGTAAGACCCATTACATAGTGGTGGAACACAGACTTCCTCTAACCACAAGTTGAAATCTTAGCAGGCTTAGCAGAGCTGCTATCCTTCTGCATCATATACACTGAGAACTGTATTAGCGAGTGTGGATCTTTAGGACAAAACTTTTTAAAAACAAACAAATGAAAAAGCTAGGTCTTGTCTATGCTGCACAGACATTAAACATCTCACTTTGGCTTTTTCATGTAATAATGCAAGCTTGCCCCAGTGTCCTTTGCCAAAATTACTGCTTTACCTTCCAACTGGTTTGCAGCAGCTGTTGGCTGGCTCCCTGCCACGGTCCACCATAAAATTGTCTGTGTTTCAGTGTTGCATGTAGAATGTTTTAAGAGCTTTGGGATGAAAGGCCTATTAAATGTAAAGTTATTTTGTTAAATTAAATATAGTCCTTCCATTAATTTTAGCTCCATCTCCATCCCTAGAGTTAGTGGTCTATGTGTACCAGGAAAAGTTGCTTGCTTTGTTTGTGAAGAAACATTTCTACGACAGTAGCCTGTAAATACAGTGAAGTCCATATCAGAGGTGGTGGTCCTAGAGAACAGGGCACTGGACTGGGACTCAGAAGACCTTGGTTCTATTTCCAAGCTCTGTTGCTAGGTGACCTTCAGTAAGTCATTTTCTCTTTTCCTCAGTTTCCTCACTGATAAAATGGAGCTAAACAAAGATACTTGCCTCCTTTGTAAAGTGCTTTGAGATCTACTGATGAAAAGTGCTATATAACAGTTTGGGATTATTATTAGCACCCAAGAGATGCTTCTTCCTCTGTAGATTCTTACAAAGGCATCAAAGAGCATGATCGATCTCTCTCGCTCAAACATGATTTTTGCAATCTCATCCTTTTAACAGTTGTTACTTTTATATGGTATCTTGCATCCAGTACTCTCATAGCACTTTATAAACGTGGGTAAATACCATTATTTCTATTTTGCAGGTGGGAATACTTAGGCCTGGTCTACACTGGGAGTGGGGGGTGAAATCGATCTAAGTTACGCAACTTCAGCTACGTGAATAACGTGGCTGAAGTCGACGTAACTTAGATCAACTTACCGTAGTGTCTTCACTGTGGTGAGTCAACTGCTGCCACTCCCCCGTCGATTCCACCTGTGCCTCTCGTGGGGGTGGAGTACAGGAGTCGACGGGAGAGCGCTCGGGGATCAATTTTTCGCGTCTAGACTAGACATGATAAATCGACCCCGCTGATCCAACGTATAGTGTAGACATACCCTTAGTCTCTAAGAAGGTTAAGAGACTTGTTCATCAGCAGCTACTCAGTGGCCCAGGTTTCCTGTCTCCCAGGAGCTTTAATCACAAGGCCACTTTGCTATGCCATGTAGGAGTCACCTTGCAAAAGGCAAACTGCTCTGTGGTTGCTAGGTAATAATGTGCTGTCCTCAGGCCTGAACCAAATTCACTCAGATTTGTGCTTGTTTGTGATGCTGTACGGTAGCAAGCTAAAGGTTTGCACTTAAACTGGACTGTTCAGATTAGTGTGTGAATTTAACTACATAACCCATCAAGGTGTACACTTAACAAGGGAAGCTAGATGTAGCTTTAGAAAAATGGTGCTCTTTATACTTGCTTGCTGAAAGCAGCAACATGGATGACTTTTAAAAAAAAAGTGTTAATAGAGAATACCAACACCCTAGACATTAGTAAAATACTGCAATTTATGTAAAGCTTTTCATTATGGCTCTGTGGGGAGTTTCCAAACGTATTAGCATTTTTTAGACTCTCTTATCAGCACTTCAAAGATAAAGTGGTGTGGGATGAACACTTCTCCATTAACACTCGGCGTACCGCTTATGCTGATGAACATACAGTATATGCCAAAAATAGATAGGAAAATCTAAAAGGGGAATTACGAACAGATGTTTTTAAAAATGCAGACAGTTAATTTCTCTGGGTTTTAATTATGATCTGTCACAGGGACTCTTATAGAAACGTTATCACGAACCAAAATATCAGTGGAAAATCTCTCTTACATTAAGAGAAAAAAATTCATTGTCAGGATATTTTTTGTGAGGCGCTGCTCATGGGGGCTGCATGTGTTTCATTAGTGTTTATCTCCAGTTCGCTGTCGTCATGAAAGCTCACAGCCAGCTTGGAGATCCGGCTCGGCGTAGGACTGGATTACTGACCCTAATACATTGAAGGCTGAATTTATTAAGTAGCAGCATTGTCAATCCTAAGGATTTCACAAGGAATTTGAAACAAAAGAGCACAAACCTCCTAAGAAAGTTTTCCTCCCAAAGGCATTCTCATTTTTGAAAATAAATTAGCATCACTATAGAGAAGTATCTTGGAATGACCAAAAATGAGATTTCAAAGCCCTTTAAGTGAAATTTCAATTCTTCTCTTTGGGGCTGTCAGGCTACTTTCTGTCCCTTGTACCAGACTTTTTGCCCTTCTGCCCTCTGAAGAAGACTCTTGTATAAACTGTAGATGAGGAGAGCTAAGCTCTGACCTAGATGCTATTGGTTGCAATCAGCCTGGCAGTTGGGAAATCAAAAGCACTGAAAAATCTTGCCAGTACATGGGGCAGAATGTGAAAGAGGAGAGTATCATACTCTCTTACAGGAAGTTAGCAATGGCAGTTTCTTGATTTGTATGTTCATAAATTAAGCTGAAGTTAGTGGTTGTGAAATTGAGTAAATTACACACACTAGTGTGAGCGTTGGAATATTCAGGAGTAAATCTAACAGGGATGTGGGGAATTCTTTTCTGTCATTATCATCGTATGAGAAAATAAAACATTTCAGACTTTTAGTAAGAAGAGGCAAAATTCAGAAAAGGTCAGTGCATGTGCAGAAAACTCAGATAAGCAGTAAGAACTTGGGTTGCATGTGTAAGCCTGGGCAAAAAGCACATATGTCAAATCCTTCACACATTGCATAGGGTGAAACAGCAGAATAGAGCACACACCCAGAAGCCATTGGAGAGGGGTTAGATTGGTTTGTGTCTAGAAGATAAAGGGAAGGAATTGCTAGAGATGGGGCAAGCACAGATTCTGTTTTGCTGGACAATCTACAATTTATTGGTGATGTGCACATGACTGCATAATTAATTCCACCCTGTGGCCAACGCAAAGTGATTCTTCAATGTTCCAACTCCTAGCACTTAAGTCTTTGGGCACTGTATACTGTTCTAGAGTAAAATGGCTTTATCACATCTTTTCTACATTGTGTGCCTTTTTTCGCTCTGTTTGCTGAAGGGACTGAGCCTTTGCTCAATACGGAAGTCGCTGCATCCACCTCTAGGGTGAAAAGTAGGTATCTGTTTAAAAGAACAGCAACACTACTTAGCAGTTAGGGGACCAATTTGATGCCTATTAAAATAACTCAAAAGATTCCTGTTGGCTTCAAGGGGTGATGCATTGAATTTATAGACAGATATGTGGGCATATTTCAGGAAAATAACCCAGTGGTGGAATTAGAAGTGAATGAAAAAATGTGTCCATAAATTTGAACACACAAAACCAAGGTTCAGGTCATTTATAGTCTTTAAAGATCACTTAACCCTTTTTATGTGTATAGGGGTGCCTGCCACATGTGTCCTGACCAAATTCCAATTTGGATAATAATCCAACCTAAATCTCTCTTCTAATTTCAGTGGGATGTTATAATCTTTTTTACTTCATGTCCTAAAACATAACTAAAATAAGTGATCATGTTTACAGATGCAGCTACCTTGAATCCAGGCAATGCTATTCTTACATAGATAGACACCTATCTAACATTTACCTGCACATTTATATGAATGTGTGCACTCTAACAGTAATTGTGAGTACAAGAGCATTTACCCATTTGCACATAGACCATTGGCGTCTGCTTTTTATCATTTGTCTCCATCTGACTTGCAGAGCCTAATAAAGGGTTTTAAGTACTATCCAGAATAGATGGGACACTCCAGAGTGGAGCCAGAATGGACATAGAAGAATCCTGGGTTTGGCTCCCATGTTTCATGTAACATTCTAATCTGTGAGTTCAGCCTGGGTTTCTTGAACCCTTCTGAAGAATTCTTATAGCCACATAGTAAGTAATAGCAGATTCTTATATGCCAATACTTAATCCTATGTACTCTTCCTGAGCCTGGCCATCAGGATGTAATAATACTTAGCAGACTTTTTCCCTGAAGGCTGAATATGTAAGCTGTCACTTTGGAGAATATGTACTACGTCTAAAACAACACTGCACTGTAAACATAAACAGATTTTAATGATAGCTGTTGTCTTGTGAATACAGAAATAATGCCATCAAAGCAGAATTTTTTGATTAGTCCAAGGCAGTGGCATTACTAGCAGCACTGCCAATACTCTTCGGCTCTGTGCAGTAGGAAAATAATAAAACTTTCCACACCTCTTTTTGTCTGCAAAGCACAGTTTAAACTACCTAAAGTTGATATCCTTGCAGAACACATGCTCAGAGAACTAGACCAAACTTCTCCTGACTATCAGTTTGTGTCTCAATTTCTTGTGATAAAGCAACCCAGGCAATGCCCCTTGTTGGATTTGTGTTTGATGGCAAAGGAATAATGACTGGATAAAAGAACATTTTCTTTGTTAACCACCTATCTAATTTATTTAACCGTGTGTGTGTGTGTGTGTGTGTGTGTGTGTATGTATGTTTATAATATATACACACGTTACAGAAAACTTTAATAATGGTACAGTAATAGTGACATTACAGTTTTACTCTTCAAAGCTGTATTGTTTTGGACCAAATACTGCAGTATTTTTCTTAAAGGTGCTTGCCAAAATGCCATGGCATCCTTATTTCATGCAGTCACTGACAGTCCAACCTGAGTCACTGCAGATATCCTTTTTCTGCTATATCCTTTGGGTCATGCTTGTTGGTAGCTGTGACTTATAAGGTTTATCTACCATGCAGCTGGGAGCATACTTCCCAGTTTGGGTAGACAGACATGCGCTAGCTCTTTTAGAGCTAGAGTGCTAAAAATAGCCATGTAACCAGGGGGTAGCACAGGTGGCTCAGGCTACCCGCCTGAGTAGGTCCTTGGGTGGCTAGTCCCAGCTGCTGCCATGCTATGCCTGGCTATGCTGCTATTTTTAGCATGCTGGCTTGAGTCAAGCTAGTGCATGTCTGTCTACCCAAGCTGGGAAGCTCGCTCCCCACTGTAGTATAGACATGCACTTAAAGGCTCGTGTGAAAGTTTTAAATTTGGGTTACGTGTTTTATTCTTCTGAGCGGTGAGTTATGGTTCAGTGATTAAATGGTGATCTAACCAAGTTCAGAGTCTGTAGGCATCATGTGACACGTCATGTTGTGATTCAGGCAGGAGCAAAGAGCATACGCGTGCGATTTTTGTTTCTCCCCAGCCACCCAGAAGTCCTACAGCATTGTCCATATTACTTCCAAGTAGAGCGGGGCGTTCTGTGTTCTCTTCCAGTGCCTGGCAGCACAAGCATACATTAGAGGTAGAAACTGGGGTACCTACAGCACAGTATGAAGTTTGAAAGGACTGTGTAACTTATGTGACAGAGGAGAGCTGAAAATGGAGAGACATTTTCTTCTCTAGTGTCCAAAATAAGGAGGAGTGTTAGGGAAAAAATAGCACCTCCTTCAACTATTAGAAATAAGGCCTGGTCAACACTTAAAAATGGTGCCAGCATAGCTACACTGGTTAGGAGTGTGAGGGGGGAAAAATCACATCTCTAACCAATCTAGCTGTGCTGGCAAAAGCCCAAGTGTAGGTGCAGTTTGCCAGTGTAGCTTATTTCGCTCAGGGAACCGGTATAAGCTATAGTGGAAAAGCACTCTTTGGTGGGGTGAGGCTGTGTTCTCTCTCTTTAGAAGAGAGGAGGCCAACGAGCTTCTAGGGTCTCAGCAAGCACTAACCAGACACACTTGTAAGGCTTGCTCTGCCTGGATGGAGGAAGCTTGAAAAGGGAAAGCCTGCCAAAGGAAGGTGAGGAAACTAGGAGGAAGACTACTGTGTCTCAGGGACTGCTGGCTACAGGGACAGATCAGTGAAAAGGAAGACAGTTGCAGACCCTGCCACCTGTGAGACTGTGTATGGACCAGGTATAAAGACCAAAAGGAGGGGCTGGAGGCAGACCCTAACCCTGATCAAGGGCACTAGAACCTGCAGATAAGCTGAACCCAAAGGGATGATTAAGAGACTGACCACCTTTGCCTTTCTTTTACTCTGATTCTCCCTCTCCCAAGGTAGGAAGAAGGAAAAGAACCTGTTTATTTTTGGAAAATCCCTTGTGAGTCACAAACAGCGTAAGGACTCTGCAAGCATCCCAAATCGTGGTCTGGTGGGCACTTGGCAGTGGGGGGTGGGGAGTCACACAGCACTGGCTGGCATACGCTTCTCCACGAGGAGGGTCTGCCAGTATAGCTGTGCTGTCAAACCCTTCCTGCTGTAGACAAGACCTTAGACTCTTCATCTAAAAGCAATGAGGGGAATGCTGTGATTAACCCTGGAAGAATGAAAAGAGGCAACAGAGATGGCATCCTGCTAGGTAGCATCCTATCCGTGAATTGGGAATAGACAATTATGGCAAATGGACATGAGATAAAGCCCTAGGCAGATTGGACCTACCTCAGATAAACACCTGAAGTTTTGTATGACTTGTCATGCCAATGAAATCTTAAGACGATAGGAACTAACCACTGGTGGGGATGCCAGCGTTGGTACTTTTATCACTGATGTTCCAGGCTCCCACTCTTTTTACCCTATCCATCGACCTCTATATCAGTTTAGTGCCTGCTTCCCTTTTGATTAGCTTTGATTTAACTCATAATGGAGCTCAGTTTCTCCAAGCCCAAGTCTTGTAAATGATGAGGTTTGGAGCAACCTTAGCTACACTGTTTAGAGCACTCATGACTCAGAGATGGTGGAGACTGACTATACAGAGGACATCTTAGCTAAATGGTACAATCGTTTGAAAAAAGGTTGGTAACCACTAGTCTGATCCTTCAGCTCTGCAAAATGTTCCTGTGCCTTGAGTTTCCTGTCTCTTGTTCATTATCCCCAACCTCCTTTCTGTGCTGTCTTTCTCCCAGGCTTTTTAGACAATTGTGTTAATGTCAACTGTCAACTAGTATAAGGGCTGGTCTACACTTAGTCCGGACTTCGGACTAAGGTACGCAAATTCAGCTACGTTAATAACGTAGCTGAATTCGAAGTACCTTAGTCCGGACTTACCGCGGTCCAGACGCGGCCGGAAGTCTCCCCCCGTCGACGCCGCATACTCCTCTCGGCGAGCTGGAGTACCGGCGTCGATTGTGAGCACTTCCGGGATCGATCCGGGATCGATTTATCGCGTCTTAACCAGACGCGATAAATCGATCCCAGAACATCGATGGCGTGCCTCCGGACCAGCCGGTAAGTGTAGACTAGGCCTAAGATTGCAAATGTTAAAATACATCTCCCAATGTAGTTGCCTCCTAATTTTCATACTTAAAATGCTGGGCTTCAGTATGAACACACACACAAGACATTTTTGCAGATCATCTGGCTCAAGGCCATGGTGTGAATGGTAAGTGCAACTGACGTCAACAATCTTGACTGGCAAGATAAGGGAACTGTAGCCTCTCTTTTCTTCTGCACTTAGCGAGCTGAGCTATTCATAGAAACTGCAACTTCTTTTGGGTATTCTTTACTGCTATTATTCTCCACAAATGAAACCTGGTTTCTTCATCCCAAACAATGCTCAGGATTTAAAATGTTGCCTCCAGGAGAAGAAAGTCTGTTTTCCTGTAGGATGGATATTTTGCTCTCCAGTCTGTTAATTATGGCCTTTTCTTTCAACAGGAATAATTGTGTTATTAATAGTCTTTTCATGAACAGAAGAAAGGCCTCTTTGGAAGGGGAATACTCTAGCTTCACAAAAGGTTTCCGATAGCCTTAAGGTGGATTTATCTGGTGGCTAACCTTCATATTAAGCAGACAGAGGCAGTTTAGGGCATATGGGGATGTGAAGCAAATTACAAAATAAATTAAAAGCATTATGGCTCAGCAGTATAAATTAATGCAGCTGCTGTAAGCTTCCTCCTGAGAGAGTTGTCAATATCTGCTAAGCTGCTATAGGAGAAAAATAAATGAAGGTGTACTTTATCACTCTTGCTTCCCCCCCCCCCTCCACAATTTCAAGGGGTCCCACATCTTAACTCCTTCAGTGCTAGTGCATTGTGTGTACTCAGGACCACAGAGGGAGCAGAAGCAAACAGCCAATCAGCAGAGGAGAAAGAATGTCCAGAGTAAAAACTAAAAATCCGACACCAATGACATCATTTAATGTCCAAAGTTCTCCACTGCAGCTGGTTGTCTCTGCTCTTGATGGCTCATTTTCGGGAGGGCTTTTCTTGTCAGTTGCTCTCTTCCCCAAACTTATATAGCTTAGTGTAAGGGTGGGGGCCCATGGGCTCTGGAGTCCCCAGAGCAGGTGTCTCCTCCGTTCAATTCTGGATCTGTGGGGTAGCTAACTCTGGCATTAGACTTCCCCGTGACAGTGTATCTGCTGCAGGTGCTTGTTCTGCTCCTTCACCAGAGTGCTAGTGTTGTCTCCTGCTCGCTCTCCTGGGACCTGGTCACATGCTATCAAGTAAAATGTAGTCAAACCCTAAATATGATCAGAGAGGTCAATGGGAAATACCCCCCCCTTGCTTATGGCACAAAGAAGGGAAGGCTGCAGTGGGAAAACAACAATCCCACAGAGACACTTCGAACAAAAATCCTGAAATGAAAGAGTCTGAGGGATCCAGAGCTTGAACACCGATGTGGACTGAGTTGTACAGAGTTAGCTGAAGACTTGAGATTTAGGATCATAGAGAAAACTGTGATTGCCTGTTAGTTAAAAATAAATAATAATCTATTCTGTGTTTGTGGTTTACCAGTTTGGTCAAGGCGTTGCCATGGAGGAGAGGCCGCCGGACACTGAGACAAAATGGAATTGAAAACATTTTTATTATTACTTATTACAGTAGCCTCCAGAGGTCTTCATTGAGAGCAGGTCCCATTGATCTAGGCCTTGTCCAAACACCACAGAGGACAGTTTATGCTCCAAAGAGTTAGCTATCTGAATTAAGACAAGACACATCAGATGGATTTAAAAGATAAATGGAGGGAAGGGTAACATTGACACAACACAGGGCTACATAAATTAGCTACCAATATCTGCAAAATTAGAAGAAACAGATTAAAAAATATATAAAATGAGATCTCAGATCTCTCTAAAGGCTCCTGCCTAGCTACAGTCAGTTGCGAATTATCCCTAAGCATTGAGGTTAAGGCAGATCTCGAAGGACAAGATTGCACCTTTATAGGTTAGGCCTAGGATGGCTTGACGCATGTAAGGAGTGGCACAGAAGAGAGCATAATGGAATTTGTGGCAGAAATGGCAAATGGCCAATTGAGGCTGACAGCATTGGTGGAGTAGAGAGGTGTGGGGTGACCTAAGATATAAAATGAGAGAAGTAGGGAGAAGCTAGATTGTGAAGGATCTTAATGCTGAGGACAAGGTGCCTGTATATGAGGAAGAGCCAGTGAAGATGGTCAGAATGATGGGCCAGTAAGATAATTTTAGCAGCAGAATGGACCTTGTGGAGATAACATGGATGTTGTGATGGTTGTTAGCGGGTTTATTCCTTCACCCTCTCACTTCCCTGGTCCTTCTCGCATGAACAGAGAGCAACAATACTCGAAGTCCGAAGATGCAAAGAATTCAATGTTTATTGGGGTGAACTTCCAGCAAGCATGATTCCAGTTTCCTTCCTCAGTGTCCCCCTTCCCAGCTCTGACACCACAGAGCCTTGCCCGTGCCCCTGTTCCCATTCCCCCCCTTAGCAAAACATGATTCAAATTCCCCCACCCCCATTCCCTGTTCCCATTCCCCCCTTGCTTCCCAATTTACTGCAGACTATATAGTAAAACTTGAGTTCTGCTTAGCTATACCTTAACCAATCATTTTACGGAAATTTAACTAACCAATCCTAACATATTGTAACATGATTACTTAACCAATTATATCCCACCACCTTAGTTGGTTTACACCCAACAAAATTAATTATACAGCAGACAGAAACAATCACAGAACCAGACAGAGAATATACAGATAAACCATAGGGAAGTGGAGACTACAGTGATTGAACAATACAGAAATGAGGATTTCACATCCCAGCTATTGATAAGTGAGTTCTGGCCAGACAGGATGCTATCAAACTAAGTTTCCTTTTACATCTTCGAGGCTCTTCCCTCTCTCTGGAGGTGATAGGAATATCAGGACAGGATTGTATTCCTAACAGCCCAATAGCACCTTATTTCAATGTGACTAGTTTGGAATGTAAGGATGTGACCATACACTTCCCAGCTTATGGCTGGCCTCTGCTGCTTAGCCAAAGAACAGGGCCTCAGCCTGTCACAGTAAGAGAAGGCCCTTACACCGGCAGACAGTGATTTTGATTCTTTCTTTTATACCTCTATAACTAGCTTAGTGATAAGAATACACCTAAATTCTTAAAGTATAGGCCTTTGCAGACTGGCCTGAATACCTATATCCTAACAGTGGTCAGAGCGGTTGAGGCAGATTCAAGACGGGACTGAGTGACTGGGAGGATGCTATTGTCACTGGTGATGAAGAGTGTGGGAATAGGGGAGTGGTTGGAGGAATAAAAGGAGCTCAGTTTGGGCCATATTAAGCCTAAATTGACTTCACAATATCCATGAGGGGATGCCATGGAGGCAAAGCTCTTAAGACTCTGGGACAATGACATAATAGATTCTTTTGAACTCCATAGTGGCTGGTTCTGGAATTTTGAAGGAGGCTTCTCCTCCTCTTTGTTTTAAGGAGATGTCCTTTGCTAGTCTTCTATTATGTTTAAAAATTTAAGCTTAATCCTTACATCATAAGGTATAGCTTGGCTTTACCAAAAATAACTTACCACAAAGACACATCCCAGAACAACCAAGGAAACTCATGAGCCTCTAACTTTGACCTTTGTCCTCATTTTCCTCTTTCTGCTTTCATAATGTTTTCTTCTTCACTTATCTTGTCTGCTTGCACTTTAGGATGGGATTCTGTCTTTTCTCAAACTTTGGATATCCCATAAATATTTGTGAGGGAGGAAGATAGGGTTAAATGGGCAGAGGTATGTGTGTGCGTTGAGAAAGGTGGCACAGAATGAAGGGTTGAATGAAAGTTTTGGCACTTCCTTGTGGAGTGAAAGCGTTGAACTTGAGTTCCCCTTCCATTGCTGATGGAAATGCAGAGGAGCAGAGTTCTCATAATTGTCTTGTGAGAGTGGGACAGAAAAAACAGAGGGCTGTGTCCTGTGACAGGGCGTGGTTAAAGGAGAGGATGTTGTGAAAAGCCTGGTACCAAATGAGCAAAGAAAAAAAATTAAAGGGCAGGGGAAGAAGGTAAACAATAAAGCGAAAGGTGTAGGTTTGCTGTCTGGAGTTAATTTCTTCCCTGTCTTTTGTTGTCTGAACATTTGTGATGGTTAGACAAAATGGTACTGCAAACAGTCAGTTAACTTGGGCATAACAGCTAAGAATGATGGATGTAGAAAAAAAATTGTATTACAGTAAGTGAACACACTGTAATGGAAACTGTGATCAGTAAACAGCAAACGCAAATCAAGTAGATGGAGCAGAGCAACTGATTCTGACCAGCTTTGCTCTCTTTCCCGTTTCCCTTATTGAAGGTTCTTTCACTTATACTGAGTGTTAGTATTATGGTCTCCATTTTCATATGCATTACAGTGTCTCTTTCTGAAACCATCTGGCTTCAGACATCAAAGAACAGCTGTAGATAGCTTTGCCTTTTAAACGTAGCTAAAGTTCACCTCTCTGTGTAAAATAAAATAGAGCCGCACACACATTGATACTGACCTGGTAACACTGAGCCTTGGGGAATTCTTCAGCTTCCTCACCTTCAGTCTTTCTTCTTTCAGGAATTCTGGGCCAAATCATGCTCACCTTACTCATGTGAACAGTTCTGGCAACTTCAGTTGGATTGTTTGCTTGGGTCTTTACTGGATGACAAGCCATATAAGCTCCAAATATAGGTTTTGTTAAATAAATAAAGCTTAAAGGAAAGGAGGATTATAAAAAAACCTAGGGCAAATGGAAATGTTTTAATGATTTTTTAATTTTAATGAATGTTTTTTCAAGTTAAATATACCCAGTGGTACTGGAAACTCAACAGCATCTGGGTTAGTGCATGAGAGCCAGAAAGTGTAATTGTCTATGAATGGAGTGGCTGGATTCTGTCTCCCATTGATGTAAATCTGGCGTAACAGTGTTATTCCAGTACACCACTGTTAGAGCAGCATGTGGCCCAGAAAGTGAAACTGACCACTATTATTTCGCAGTCCAAGCTGAGTGAAGAGGGGAAATTGAAGAATAAACATAATGCATGAAAAGTAAATTAGGCTTCTAAAATTCTGCAGGCTTAGTAGTAGCATTAAACTACAGCCAGTGATAGGGTCACTGTGGAGCTACAGAATTCTGGGGAGAACACCAGGTGGCCTTTGGTCTCGAGAAGGCCAGGTGGCCTTTGGTCTCAAATGCTTCCAGGAGCCCCGGGGGAACACAGTTGTTGCTCCAGTCTTGATGAATTATGGCAGTCCCTATGTATGGGTCCAACTCAGATGGAAAGACAGCAGGTTTGTGACCCTTTCCCCTCTCCTTACTGCCCATTGGGCAGACTAGCAAGAGAAGCATCACTAACCCGGAGCAGCCCTTGTGCTCAGGGAAGGAGGATTGCCATGTGACAGTGTTTAAGGCATGTATGAGTCTTTTTGTGAGCCTGCATAATGCTGGATATAATCATACTTCTTAAATGTCCCTTTCAGCTATGACATCTACAGGTAAGACGTTCTCTCCAGCCCATACCTGAAATGAAGCAAACAAAACTCTGCTTGTGTTACTCTTCTAGTAGTAGGTTGTGCTGTCAAAACTGAGCAAAGGAGGAGTGAGCAATGAGAGGGGAAACTAATCCCATGTTTATACAAAATCATCTTCCTTAGATCTCTTTAGGAGGAACAAAGAAGAAGGGAGGCAGGGGAAGAGTATACAGCAAAACTGTGTTTCAATTACTTTTTAGAAAATAACTGTAAACGTTTTGCTTCAAAATTTGCTAAGCTTCATTGATTTAACACTGCACTTCACATGGGAATTTTCCTCCTGAGTGGTTAGGTTACATTACACATGACCTCTTTCCTGCTCCTTTTTGAAAAAGCCTTTTTTTGATAACGGTTTGAAAAACAAAATTAATTTGCTTGTATAAACTATCTGTACTAACCTGTAGTTAGTGGCCATTGGAGTAATTGCTTGTAGGAGGTGATTGTGTTAACATTCAGCAAAAATCTATAAACACAGTGTATCCAGATGCGTGTCCCTACTCTGAATGGATTTATTTTAAGATAAAGTGCACTTGTATATAGTCTAATGTTTAGGAAAGGTAAATTAAATTGGTGTGAGGCTGGATGGGTTTCAGTATTTTGTGCTTCCTCAGTAGTGATTCCGGAGAGTTAATCCAACCCTGCCTTCCTTTATAAAATATGGGCTTCCAGTGAGCCAGAGAGCAAGAAACAAAAAGAACTCAAGGCTGGAAGAATTATTACAGGGAGTAGAGGACTAAAGGGAAAGGTTAACATTACAGCCCAGCTAATGTTTATATTTATACTGCAAATAGCTAATGAAAGGACAAGGACAGAAATTTGTCGAAAGTATGCTGTAAGATATAGAATAATGATACCCCGCACTAGTTCTAAAGTAATCTACAGACAGCGGCCTGAAAATGTTTTACAAATATCAGCTAAACGTCATAACACTCCCATGAGGCAGGTAGGAATTATTTAAGCATTTTTCAGAAAGGTAATCTGAAACAGAGAGGTTAAGTGATTTGCCCCTGGTAAGTGAGTTAGTGGCAAAGCTGAGAAGAGAACCCAGGGGTTCTATCAAGCAAATTTTATCAAGGAAAACTTACAAAGCAGCAAATTGTGTTCTAGTCAATTAGTCTTTTAGCAAAAGAGGTTGAATGAATCTTTCATTTTAACTGTGGAATATTTTTCAATGCTTTCTTTTCAAATTATTCCAACATTCCTGTGGGGGTATATTCCCCCTTTGATGCCAAGTAGAGTAACAATTCACTGGTTTTCAGAGCAGCAGTGCTATTAGCTCTGTCCTGGCATCGCCTTAAGTCAAGGGCCTTGTTACCTTATGTCTCTAGACCACCATATACACAGTAGGCACTATGTAAATAATGCATAAAAAATTGTAGTTTATTTCTGCTCTCCATATTCAGTTTAGCTTTGCTCATATTTAAACACTTCCAGCGAGTGAATCTGGGGAGTCTGACCAGAGTTCAGCATCCACCAGGAATGATCCTGATTTCACTTATGCCCCAACTCGGCAAACTACTTAAGCACATGCTTAATTTTAAGCACATGAATAGCTGCATTGACTTCAGTGTTACTAACTATGCATTAATAGTTTTCTGATCTGATCCATTAACTGGTCTAACAGCATTGGACTCCATTGTTTTTTCAGTGATATGCTGCTAATCAAAAGGCAGAAATATACTGGGAAAGTTTCAAATTACTTGCTAGTCCTAGAGGAAAGTTGTGGGTTTTTTTTTGTTTTGATTTTGTTTTTAGTTTATCAGCTCTTTTTTTTTAAAGCAGAATATACAGTACCGGATAATTGATCAACTCTGAGGCTACAAAGGCCAGTCATTGCCTCTTGTGCCCTCAGGTTTGAATAATAACAGCACATTTTCATGCTGAGTTTAGATGAATTGGCTCCTGCTTGTGTATGCTGGGTAATGTCCTTTCAAATTCTTGGCATTGGCAATGAATACGAATTTGAACATGACTTGCAGATGTTAAGCTTATTGTAGGAAAAACCCTCACAACAACTTTAAGCTTCTAATATATGTCCAAAAGCCAAGGAGGGTATTGGAATTACTGCATTAATTCAGTTGGTATAGGTTTTTTGCCTGCTCTGTGATGGTCTCTGTGGGCGCTTAAACATGCTATTGCTGACAGCTTATATAGCTACAGAGCCCCCAAAACTTCTTTGCTGTCTGAACATGATGCCTTAAGAGAAATCTATTGCAATTGAGCTGTTGTTGGAACAGATTATGGTCTCCGCTTTATTGGTATAAACCTAGAGTGATTCCTTTGATTTTAGTGGTATAATTGAGATCAGAATCTGATCTGTTCCTTTTTTTTAAATGAAAAAAGGAGCTGTATTAGGAACACCCCAGTTAACTGCAGGGAGATCCCATAGCCAGACGAGGTGATATTTATGGTATATAAAATGGCATCCTTTGTTAGGCACACCGTGATTTATTACTCGTGTTGACCCATTGCAATCTCAAAACTGGCAATTTCTTATTTTGATGAGGATTTTTTCTGAATAATAATAATGATAAACATCAACTAACAAACAACAAATCTCCTTTTTCAGGAATTATTGGGCTTTGAAGACCCTTTTTGTTTTTAACTCAGAATAATTCTATGGAAAAAATCTGGATTTAGCATAGTCAGTTAAGAGGGATTCTGTATTTTGTCCAAGAAGGATGCTTATTTCAGCTATAGTGTTAATTCTCCCTTCAAAAGGAAATGGGAGATAGAGTCAAAGTGCCAAGGAAGGACTATAATTTTGTCCTATACTGTAGTTCTGTTCATTAATATTCTTCTCTGGTGATGTGCAGTGATAGAGAGGAAGCTGTTAGTGGGGTTGCACAGGTGTAAATGACAGGAATTCAGTTAACAGCCCTGTTGATGTTCTGTGAACCAGATTAAATTTCAACTCACTCTTTTGTTTAGGTGTGTTGGATTTGAAGACTAAACAATTTAAAAAAATCAGAAAATCTAATTTTTGTTACTACATTCTGCGGGTATGACTCTGAATACACATAGGGAGCAGATCTGTGGGTAAGAAAGTGAAATCCGGTAGATAGTTTTCTGAGTAAAACTATAAGTCCCTCAGGGGAGACCCGTCATTCAAATAACAATGTGTTATTGTGCTAGATCCAAAATATACTGAGCAAAATAACAAAAAATGACACATTTGCAAGGAAAATATTAGGTAAATGAATATATCACAGGTCTGCTGTTTTTACCCTAGCCCCTGTGTAATTCGCTCCATATCAGAGTGGGGAAATAGTTCCCTCTCACAAATGTAGCGTGGCTCCAGCAAGTTTTGGTACCTAGTCTTGCTACTTGTTCCAATATGTACAGGAAGGATGGTTTCATGATTAAGGTGCTGGATGGGGTCTCAGGAGATCTGGGTTCAGTGCTCGGCTCTGGTGCAGACTTTCTGTGTGAACCTACCCAAGTCCATTTAATCTTTCTTTCCCGGAGTTCCCCATTTGTTCTGAGGGTACGTTCACTAATGTTGTGAGGTGCTCAGATACTGTGGTGATGAGGTCTGTATGAATAGATAGGGATACGACTGTCCTCTTCTTGCATGAGATGGCTATTTCTTGTAAGGTTTTGTAAGCATGGAGGAAAAATTGTTCTGCCTTTCATAATCTTCTTGGTAGAGCTCTTTTCTAAATGACATTTGATATCAAACAATTTAATTAATTTTCCTGATTTATCAAAACCAAAGTCTCAGCATCTTTTTAGTAGAGGTGAACAAATGAAATAGCAATCATACTGTTATACAAAACGAAGCACGTTGAACTCTACAAAGTCCTAGCGCATTTTTGGGTAGACTTAAAAAATATTCATAGTAAAGCAAAGATAGAAAATACCGAGCAGCCCTCTAAAGTCCACTCTTTCTGCTCAGGTCAACAATATTATCTAATAATATTCTGGGGATGGTGCGAGCTTCCCCAAATAGTGGCATGACTATGAAGGCCACTCTTATATATGTGGGTAGAGCAATGTAAAATCAAGAGCTGTCATTGTCATGTTTGCTTTTTGACAGATGGGGAAATCTTTGTAGTGTTTGAAGAAATATGGGATGGTAATCTAAACATCTCTCCAAGAGATCTGACTTGTTGCAAATAATTTTAGAATAAAGTCACACCCTGCCTTCCTTATTGACTTCCTAATGCAGTCCTAGCAGTCATTGACTATCCCTTTCTCCCAGGACCCTCCAAGTCCTTGATGTTTCTCAGTTTGTGCTATGAATTAGGTATTCTGCTTGGTTTCTCAAGGCACTTCAGTCTATGGATGAAACATAAAATTTAGGTCTTGAACACTTGGAGTAATTAAAGATCCTGTGGTGTTTGTGTGTAGCTATATTAACTAAGATGTTTTGGCCAAATTCCAGCTTGGGTAATTACATTCTGCCTACCTGAATTCCCTTTGCAGTTTCAGTTGGATATGGTATTTTTATTCACATCCTGTTTTTCATGGAAGTATAGGACTGTAAGGGGTCATCTAGTTCAGTAGTTCTCAAACTAGGGCCGCCGCTTGTTCAGGGAAAGCCCCTGGCAGGCCGAGCTGGTTTGTTTACCTGCCGCGTCTGCAGGTTCAGCCGATCATGGCTCCCACTGGCCACGGTTCTCCGCTCCAGGCCAATGGGGGCCGCAGGAAGCGGCGCGGGCCGAGGGACGTGCTGGCCGGCCTTCCTGCAGTCCCCATTGGCCTGGAGCGGTGAACCGTGGCCAGTGGGAGCCGCGATCAGCCGAACCTGCGGACGCGGCAGGTAAACAAACCGGCCCGGCCCCCAGGGGCTTTCCCTGAACAAGCGGCAGCCCTAGTTTGAGAACCACTGATCTAGTCCAATCCCCTGCAGTCAAGGCAGGACAACTTAATAACTAGACCTTTCCTGACACGTGTTTGTCTAGCCTGTTTTTAAAAACCTCCAATGATGGAGATTCCACAACCTTCCTTGGCAATTTGTTCCAGTGCTTAACTACCTGACAGTTAGGAAGTTTTTCCTAATGTCCAACCTAAACCTCTCTTGCTCCAATTTAAGCCCATTGCTTCTTGTCCTATTCTCAGAGATTAATGAGAACAATTTTTCTCCCTCCTCCTTGTGACCAGGGCCGGCTCCAGGCACCAGCGCAGCAAGCAGGTGCCTGGGGTGGCCAACGGAAAGGGGCGGCACGTCCGGCTCTTCGGCAGCAGGTCCCTCAGTCCCTCTCAGTAGAGCTGCCGCCAAAGTGCCGCTGATAGCGATCGTGGCTTTTTTTTTTTTCCCGCTGCTTGGAGCAGCAAAAACGCTGGAGCCGGCCCTGCTTGTGACAACCTTTTATGTACCTGAAAACTGTTATGTCCCTCCTCTTCTCTTCTCCAGACTGAAGAAACCCAATTTTTCCAATCTTTCCTCATAGGTCATGTTTTCTAGAACTTTAATCATCTTTGTTGCTCTCCTCTGGAATTGGTCCACGATTCCTGAAATGTGGTGCCCAGAACTGGACACAATACTCCAGCTGATGCCTAATCAGTGCGGAGTACAGTGGAAGAATTACTTCTTGTTTCTTGCTTGCTACACTCCATCTAATTCATCTGTGATGGGGTGTCACCCCTCTGCCCTCAAGGACTGGAAGAGGTTAGGGTAGGCTTACTAACTCCACAGGCTGCACCTGGAGGAAGAGCCAGGGAGCAGGGATTGATTGCAAACAGGCTCAGCTGGGAAGGAAGAGGCAGGGACTATCAAGTCAGGAATCTGGAAACAGACTGGGGTAGTAGCCCCTCCCTGGGAGGAGGGTTTGGAGCTGGTACACCCAGAGAAAGGGGAGGAACCAGAAATTGTAGGAAGCAGTCCAGGGAAGGAGCAGTGAGGAGAGTAAAGCCCAGAACTACTGGGTTGAGGGTCTCTGGACTGGAGCCCAGAGTGGAGGGTGGGCCTGGTTCTTCTACCAGCCACTGAAGGAGTGGCACCAGAGGCAGAGAATTGGAAAACTGCCCAGGACTGCTGAAGGAAAGACTTTGATATACCCTGGAAGAAATGATGAGTGATCTGGACGGAGGGCTGAGTCATGAAGAGGAGACTCTGCTTCCTGGAGTGAGAGATGGGCTGCAGACCAGAGAGGGAGATGGAGTGAGGGCATGCAACTGTAGGAAGGGGCATTGATCTCCTGAGCTAATCCCCAGAATGGCCAGGAGGAGGTGCCAGACTAGCAGTGAGTGGAGCACCCCTCATAACAACCTAAAATGCTGTTTTCTTTTTTTTTTCTTCAAGAGTGTTACACTGTTGACTCATATTTAGCTTGTGATCCACTATGACACCCAGATCCCTTTCTGCAGTACTCCTTCCTAGGCAGTAATTTCCCATTCTCTGTGTGTGCAATTGATTGTCTGTTCCTGAGAGGAGTACTTTGCATTTGTCCTTATTGAATTTCACCCTATATACTTCAGAGCATTTCTCTAGTTTGTCCCGATCATTTTGAATTTTAATCCTATCCTCCAAAGCACTTGCTTCCCCTCCCAGCTTGGTATCGTCCGCAAACTTTATGAGTGTGCTTTCTATGCCATTATGTTTAATATCTTTATTAATGATCTGGAGGATGGTGTGGACTGCACTCTCAGCAAGTTTGCAGATGACACTAAACTAGGAGGCGTGGTAGATACACTAGAGGGTAGGGATCGGATACAGAGGGACCTAGACAAATTAGAGGATTGGGCCAAAAAAAACCTGATGAGGTTCAACAAGGACAAGTGCAGAGTCCTGCACTTAGGACGGAAGAATCCCATGCACTGCTACAGACTAGGGACCGAATGGCTAGGTAGCAGTTCTGCAGAAAAGGACCTAGGGGTCACAGTGGATGAGAAGTTGGATATGAGTCAACAGTGTGCTCTTGTTGCCAAGAAGGCGAACGGCATTTTGGGCTGTATAAGTAGGGGCATTGCCAGCAGATCGAGGAACGTGATCGTTCCCCTTTATTCGACATTGGTGAGGCCTCATCTGGAATACTGTGTCCAGTTTTGGTCCCCACACTACAAGAAGGATGTGGAAAAATTGGAAAGAGTCCAGCGAAGGGCAACAAAAATGATTAGGGGTCTGGAGCACATGACTTATGAGGAGAGGCTGAGGGAACTGGGATTGTTTAGTCTCCAGAAGAGAAGAATGAGGGGGAGATTTGATAGCAGCCTTCAACTACCTGAAGGGGGGTTCCAAAGAGGATGGAGCTCGGCTGTTCTCAGTGGTGGCAGATGATAGAACAAGGAGCAATGGTCTCAAGTTGCAGTGGGGGAGGTCCAGGTTGGATATCAGGAAAAACTATTTCACTAGGAGGGTGGTGAAACACTGGAATGCGTTACCTAGGGAGGTGGTGGAGTCTCCTTCCTTGGAGGTTTTTAAGGCCCGGCTTGACAAAGCCCTGGCTGGGATGATTTAGCTGGGAATTGGTCCTGCTTTGAGCAGGGGCTTGGACTAGATGACCTCTTGAGGTCCCTTCCAACTCTGATATTCTATGATTCTATGATTAGCTATATCATTTACAAAGATATTGAACAGAGCTGGACCCAGGACTGATCCTTGTAGGACCCCACATGATATGCTCTTCCAGCTTGACTGTGAACTACTGAACTTTCAACCAGTTATGCTCACATCTTATAGTATCTCCATCTAGGTTCTATTTCCCTAGTTTGCATATGAAAAGGTCATTCAAGATCTTCTCATAAGCAGGTATCAAAAGCCATTCAAGTATCAAAAGCCTTATTAAAGTCAAGATATACCACATCAACCGCTTCCTCCCTATCCACAAGGCTTATTACCCTGTCAAAGGAAAACTTTTAGGATGGTTTGACATGATTTGTTCTTGACAAATCCATGTTGACTGTTACTGATCACCTTATTATCTTCTAGGGGTTTGCAAATTGATTACTTGATTATTTGCTCCATTATCTTTCAGTGTAAACTGATTTGTATGTAATTCCCCAGGTTATCCTTATTCCCCTTTTTATAGATTGGCACTATATTTGCCCTCTGGAATCTCTCCTGTCTTCCATGAGTTTTTGAAGATAATCGCTAATGGCTCATATATCTCCTCAGTCAGCTCTGAGAATATTTTAGGATATATTTCATCAGTCCCTGGTGACTTGAAGAAATCTAACTTGTCTAATTAATTTTTAACTTGTTTTTCCTCTATCTTAACCTCAGATCCTACCTCATTTTCACTGACGTTCACATTAGACATCCAATTGCTACTATTTTTTTAATGAAAACTGAAACAAAAAAGTCATTTAGCACTTCTGCCATTTTTACACATTCTGTTATTGTTCCCCCCTACCCCCACACTGAGTAACAGGCCTACCCCATCCTTGGTCTTCCTCTTGCTTCTAAAGTATTTGCAGAATGTTTTCTTGTTACCCTTCATATGTTTAGCTAATTTAATTGTGTTTTGTGCTGTGGCCTTTCTAATTTGGTCCCTGCATGCTTGTGTTGCTTGTTTATAGTCATTCTTTGTAATTTGACATAGTTTTCATTTTTTAGGACTCTTTTTTGAGTTTTAGATCACTGAAGATCTCCTGGTTAAGCCAGAGTGATGTCTTGCCATATTTCCTATCCTTCCTACGCAGTGGGATAATTAGCTCTTGTGTCCTTAATAATGTCTCTTTGGAAAATTGCCAACTTGGAAAAGAGGAGACTAAGGGGGGATATGATAGAGGTATATAAAATCATGAGTGATGTGGAGAAAGTGGATAAGGAAAAGTTATTTACTTATTCCCATAATACAAGAACTAGGGGTCATCAAATGAAATTAATAGGCAGCAGGTTTAAAACAAATAAAAGGAAGTTCTTCACGCAGTGCACAGTCAACTTGTGGAACTCCTTACCTGAGGAGGTTGTGAAGGCTAAGACTATAACAGAGTTTAAAAGAGAACTGGATAAATTCATGGTGGTTAAGTCCATTAATGGCTATTAGCCAGGACGGGTAAGGAATGGTGTCCCTAGCCTCTCTCTGTCAGAGGGTGGAAATGGATGGCAGGAGAGAGATCACTTGATTATTGCCTGTTAGGTGCCCCAGAGGAAGTGAACCTAGCATTGGCCACTGTCGGTAGACAGGATACTGGGCTAGATGGACCTTTGGTCTGACCTGGTACAGCCTTTCTTATGTTCTTATGTTATGTTCTTAACTTTCTCTTGAACTGTTTTTTGAATTATGGTGTAGTATAAGTTGCTCAGATACCACTTACATGGGCACAAGAACCTAGATAGATGAAGTCCTTGGCCTACACAAGTCACCAGTGATTTTAGGTGTCTCCGTTTTTCGATGTCCAACTTGTGACATCTTAAAAGCAACTGATTTTAAGGGAAGATCCTGAGCAGTTTCTGAAAATCAGGCCCTATTAAGGTGTTACAAATAAAGCACTCAGTAACAGAGGTATTCAAAATCCCTAGAAATGTTGACAGTTTAGGCCTTTGTTGATAGGCAAACAGCTTCTTTTTTCCCCAAGTGAGGTGTTCACTCTCTGTCTCTTACCTGCCTTACAGGAATATTTTGGAGTTTAATTAGTAAAAATTTGGAAAGCACTCTAAGATTCTTGGATTGAAGACTACAAAGAAGATCAAATTATTTGTTGTTTGTATGTATTATGTTCTTATTAGGGCTATCGATTAATCGCAGTTAACTCACGTGATTAACTCAAAATGAATCATGATTAAAAATATTAATCGTGAATGCTCGCACTGTTAAACAATAGAATACCTATTGAACTTTATTAAATATTTTGGATGTTTTTCTACATTTTCAGATATATTGATTTCTATTAGAACACAGAATACAAAGTGTACAGTGATCACTTTATATTATTATTTTTATTACAAATATTTGCACTGTGAAAATGATAAACAAAAGAAATAGTATTTTTTAATTCCTCATACAAGTACTGTAGTGCAATCTCTTTATCGTGAAAGTGTAACATATAAATGTAGTTTTTTTTTGTTACGTAACTGCACTCAAAAACAAAACAATGTGGAACTTTAGAGACTACAAGTCTACTCAGTCCTACTTCTTGTGCAGCCAATCACTAATACAAACAAGTTTGTTTACATTTACGGGAGACACTGCTGCCTGCTTTTATTTACAATGTCCTCTGAAAGTGAGAACAGGCATGACACTTTTGTAGCCAGTGTTGCAAGGAATTTATGTGCCAGATATGCTAAACATTTGTATGCCCCTTCATGCATCGGCCACCATTTCAGAGGACATGCTTCCATGCTGATGATGGTCGTTAAACAAAAGGCATTAATTAAATTTGTGACTGAACTCCTTGAGGGAGAATTGTATGTCTCCTGTTCTGTTTTCCATGCATTCTGACATATATTTCATGTTACAGCAGTCTCAGATGATCACCCAGCACATGTTCATTTTAAGAACACTTTCACAGCAGATTTGACAAAAAACAAAGAAGGTACCAATGTGAGAGTTCTAAAAATAGCTACAGCACTCGACCCAAAGTTTAAGAATCTGAAGTACTGTCCAAAATCTGAGAGGGATGAGTTGTGGAGATTGCTTTCAGAAGTCTTAAAACAGCAAAACTCAGATGCGGAAACTACAGAAACCGAACCACCAACAAAGAAAGTCAACCTTCTGCTGGTGGCATCTGACTCAGATGATGAAAATGAACATGCGTCAGTTCACTGTGCTTTGGATCGTTATCGAGCAGAACCCATCATCAGCATGGGCGCATGTCCTCTGGAATGGTGGTTGAAGCATGAAGGGACATATGAATCTTTAGGTCATCTGGCACATAAGAATCTTACAACACCAGCTACAACAGTGCCATACGCATGCTCATTTTCACTTTCAGCTGACATTGTAAACAAGAAGCAGGCAGCATTATCTTCTGGAAATTGTAACCAAACTTGTTTGTCTGAGCGATAGGCTGAAGTAGGACTGAGTGGACTTGTAGGCGCTAAAGTTTCACATTGTTTTATTTATGAATGCAATTATTTTTTTGTACATAGTTATACATTTGTAAGTTCAACTTTCATGATAAAGAGATTGCAATCCTATTAGGTGAATTGAAAAATAGTATTTCTTTTGTTTTTTACAATGCAAATATTTATAATGAAAAATAAATATAAAGTGAGCACAGTACACTTTGTTTTCTTGTTGTAATTGAAATCATTATATTTGAAAATGTAAAAAAATACAATTTATTTAAATATTTTGGATTTTATTATTGCTTAACAGCGTGATTAATCGCGATTAATTTTTTTAATTGCTTGACAGACCTAATTCTTATTATGATCATCCTTATTGTTCTCAGTTATAAAAGCATTATGGTTAGCAAAAAACATTGCCAGAAGTTTTATTTACTTCTCAATATCATCCCACTTGATTTTCTGAGAGGCTTGACCTGGTTCATGTTATAACACATTGCTCTTGTGAGAGCCCTTCTAAGTAATCTCTAAAGATGTGAGGCCAAATTTTGCCTGTTATTTTTGGGTAAACTTCCTTCTCTCCTAAGAGTTTGTACAGATCTCACTCAAAACAGATTTTGACCCATGAGTTTCAGATGTAAAAGAAGTTTCCCTGTTATGTCCTTCATGCAAAAGCAGGCCACAAAACAAAACAAAAAAAATCTCCCACAAAAGAAACACTTCAATTTGACTGGGAAAACCTTTCTTCTTTGGGGGAGGTTATAGAAGGAGTGGGGCAGCAGAATTAGCATGTATACGAGTCCTCTAAACCAAAAACTGAAAGGAAGCAGTTAAAAAGGCACTTGTTTGTTGTTCTGCTCTAATATGTTTCCCCAGAAGCTATTTCATAGGTCTTGGACATCTCAAGGTATAAATAGCACAAAGTTCAAGTACAAGTATTCAGGGTGACTGTTGTTGAACTTGGCCTTTTTTTCTCAGAACACTCCTTGGGGCACATTGTGCTGTCATAGACCAGAAACAAATGACATGTTTTGTTGTATTGCTTAATTAGCAAATTCATTGAAAAATCAGACATCCAATCAGAAAGTGCCATTAGCATCTTATGAGGCCACACCCATGTCTGTGCACCTAGTTGGAACACAGAACTGGCTCTATCCCTTTTATTTAAAAATTCCATTTTATAGCAACAAGACACTCCAGCAGAGTATCTCAGGGGATTATTGTACTTGTTAAGTGGTTAATGTCACTGAGACTATAATTTTATGTCTTATAATGTTGCCTGATCCATGCTGTACAATCACCCAAAAACATACTACCTATTGTGGCTCACATAATATCCCTACACATAGCTTCCTGTAGTTTATTGCATAACTGGAGTGTGACTTCAAAGTGCAAATTTCTAAAGGCAGCAGAATAGTTGTGCACTAATTAATAGGATTAGATGGTTTGGAGAAGAGGATATAGAGAGAGACAGAGACAGCCTCTTCACTTGTAAATCTGAAGCTGATATCATTATTGATTTCCTTGGCAAACTGTAGTTTGATTTCTGGTGCCAGTGAGAATTACAACAATTCATTTAATGGATTCTGACGTGTCACGTAAGCAAAGTTGGAATCCTACAAAAAGTGGAAACATGGGCAAATTACCAGTGCTTAATTTGTAATGAAAGAGGTGCGAGAGCTTAAGCGTTTAGGTGGCAGGGCTCAAGCAATTTTTTTTTTTTTTTACGTTCATAGCTGATGCAGCAAACTCAACGGTCCCAGGACTATGAACTGACAAGCCTAGAGGTCCTGAGGCTCAGCCCTGGCAAGTCCTGTCACACATTAAGCAGTGCAAATTATTGAAGAGGAGTACAAAAGAATAGCACAATCCTACAGGGACAAAATCAGAAAGGCTACTACACAAAATGGAGTTACACCTAGCAAGGAACGTAATGCCTATTTTGCCTTAGTCGTCACTAAAAAGATTAATGGTGACCAGATACTCAACACAACAAAGGGGAAGGAATACAAGCCAAAATGGGAAAGAACAAGTTAAAGAATATTCAGATAAGTTAGATGTATTCAAGTCAGCAGGCCTAATCAAATTCATCCTAGGGTACTTAAGGAACTAGCTGATGCAATCGCGGAACCATTAACAATTATCTTTAAGAACTCATAGAGGATGGTGATGTCTCAGAGGACTAGAGAAGGGCAAACATACGTATCTTTAAAAAGGGGAACAAAGAGGACCTGGGGAATTATAGACAGGTGAACCTAACTTTGATACCTGGAAAGATAATGGAACAAATTTTTAAGCAATCAGTTTGTAAATACTTAGAGGATAATAGGTTTATAATAAATAAGCAGCATGGATTTGTCAAGAACAAATCATGCTAACAAACCCTATTTCCTTTGACAGGGTTACTGACCTGGTGGATGGGGGAAGCAGTGATATATCTTGATATTAGTAAGGCTTTTGACACAGTTCCACCTAACATTCTCATAAGCAAACTAGGGACCTGTGGTCTAGATGAAATTACTATAAGGTGAGTGTATAACTGGTTGAAAGACCATACTCATAAAATAGGTATCAATGGTTCTGTCAAACTGGGAGGACCTATTTAGTGGAGTCCCGTAGGGGCCACTTAGGGGTCCAGGACTGTTCAATATTTTCATGAATGACTTGGCTAATGGAGTGGAGATTGTGTTTAGAGTATCTGCAGATGACACCAAGCTGGGAGGGGGTTGCAAGCACTTTGGAGGACAGGATTAAAAATCAAAACAACCTTGACAAATTAGAGAACTGGTCAGAAAGTGGTAAGATGAAATTCAATATACATAAGTGCAAAGTACTTCACTTAGGAAGGAAAAATCAAGTGCACAATTATAAAATGGGGAACAGGCTGGGCGGTACTACTACTGAAAAGGATCTGGCAGTTATAGTGGATCACAAATTGAATATGAGTCAGCAATGTGATACAGTTGAAAAAAGGCCAATATCACTCTAGGATGTATTAACCAGACGGTCGTATGTAAGACAAGGGAGGTTATTGTCCCACTCCACTAGGCACTGATGAGGCCTCAGCTGAAGTCCTGGGTCCAATCCTGGGCATCACACTTTAGGAAAGGTGTGGACAAATTGGAGTGAGTTCAAAGGAGAGCAACAAAAATGAAAAATGTTTAGAAAACCTGACCTATGAGGAAAGGTTAAATAAACTGAGCATGTTTAGTCTTGAGAAGAGAAGACTGAGGGGGGACCTGGTAACAGCCTTCCAATAGGTTAAGGGTTATTATGAAGAGAACGGTGATCAATTGTTCTCCATGTCCACTGAAGGTAGGACAAGAAATAATAGGATTAATCTGCAGCAAGGAAGATTTATATTAGATATTAAGAAAAACTTTCTAACTCTAAGGGTCGTTAAGCTCTGGAACAAGCTTCTAAGGGAGACTGTAGAATCCCCATCATTTGGAGGGTTTTAAGAACAGGTTGGACAAACATCTGTCAAGGATGATCTAGGTTACTTGGTCCTGCCTCAGCGCAGGGGGCTTGACGTGATGTCCCTTCCAGCCCTACATTTCTTTGATTTTTATGATAAAGTTCTTTCCCTTTTCTAGATATGTCTTCATTATTAAAGAAGGATCAGGGAGAAAAAATTTAGAATGTCTTTAGCTACAAGCTGGCGGTGTATGTAATCTCTAAATTGGATGGACCAACAACAAAATAGGTCAGTGCTCAGAGGTGTTCTTGATCCTTTGCCACTAGTGATTTTCATGTGCAACAAGGTTTGAGATGTATTAAAGACTTTTCCTTGAGCCTCCCATCAGTGAGGTAGTTCCACTGATGTCACTTCATTGCATCTAAAAGGCCCAATCGAACTCCCATTACAGCCAGTGGAGCCACTCTGTTTGACTTCATCTGTGGGAGCTGGGACAGGCCTTAAGTCACTGTGGGCCTCTGTAGTGTCCACTACGGTCAATAGAATGACTTCACTGAGGACTAAATCAGGCCCTATGTGACTGTCCCTTTGCTATTGTGGAAGCCAGGGTGTCAAACTCATTCATCTCTGAAGTCAGCCTCATTCTATTTTTCCCCATTGCTAAAAAAAATACCTCAAGACATCTTATTAATCCAATGGTGACTTTTACTTTGACCACAGTTGCACCAGTATTTATTTTCTAAACTTGACTTTTCCCCTTCCCGTCCCTTTTCTAGCCCTACTTGACTGGTTTTAGACCTACTTGCTGCAATTTTAGAATGTGGTCTTCTATTTCAATGTTTTTATTGCATTTTAAATGACTTTTTGTAGTGTGGTCTTAGGCCTGGGGCCCCTTGATCAATAACGTTGGTTGCTTGATGCAACTAGGAGAAGTGTGGTCTTTCAACTCCTTTATGCCTTTTCACTTCTTCCTAATCTACCTAGATTTTTATAGGAAGTCCATAACTAAAGTATCTAAGTGCCTTCTACAAACTAACAGATCAATCCCCTAATATTTTATTACTCTTCATCTTTTTCCCCTGCATTTTAAAGTATAGTTAATACTTGGCACAGTAATGCAGTGACAGCATTGGAGAATGCAGAGGTTTGTTTTTGGACTGGAACAGCTGCTGCTGTTCCAATCATCCCCCATACTCTGTTGACGTGATGTTTAGAAACCATCTTTATGACTGCAAAAGTTAATGCCTCTTCTGTGAGTGGAACTGGACTGAGATATTCAATGTATTTCTCATAGGTCACCCAATAGCCATTAGATGATAACGAGCCAGATCTTCAGAAGGTGTAAATTCAGTTTACACCAGCTGAGGATCAGGCTCAATATTCTGATCATTGCTGAGCTGAGTGAGATCTGAGCCAGTGACCCAGAGGTGAGAAGCTCTGTATCCCATTATCAGTTCCCTGAGGGCATCCAGTCTTTCCAATTTTCACTGTGTTTAAGGATTCATGCTTTCTCAATGATGATTGCCTTTGGCAGAGGTGAACCATTCATAACAAATGAGATTAGACCATTTCCCTCACCACCACACTTCTCCCCCCACACCCTTTTATAACATGACAGTTTAGATAGCCAAGAAAGCAGTTATTTACTAACATTTTGCAGTAGCTGAGCAGAAAAGTGGCACAGCCTCCCTCTAACCTAATCTTCAGCTCCAAATCATGCAGCCTGCTGCTATGAATGAGAGGAAATGCGGGTGGCTCTGCAGCATGCACATATTTATAGCCCAAATCTTTGCCATTAACAAAAAAATGGAAACCCTCTAAATCTGGACATTTTCTAAAATTTGGACCGGTAGTCACCTATGGATAAATTCCAATCTAAAAACAAGGTCTGTAACTTCAGACCTCCTCTTAGTACTAAATAAGAAAGATAGTGTGTAGCAGAATCTAATCTAATCCAAACCTGATGGGGTTTCTTGAACATAATTATTGTAGAACGTAAGAAGTGCAAATATGAGACAAGCTGAGGGTGTGGTGAACTTCAGCTTCAAAGTGCTCAGAAAGAATTGGCCTTCATCAGTAGAAGCTATTTCCCTATTCCAAGAGAAAATAAGTGGACCCAGGATACTGTCTCCTAGTCTAATTTATTTACATAGCTCAACGTGTTACAACTCGTAGCCTACATCTGTGTACACTGCAAACAAACAAACAAAAACAACAAACCATACCCCTGGCAGTGAGTCTCAGAGCCTGAGCCTACACAGTTGGGCTCACAGGGCTCGTGCTACGGCACACTAAACATAGCAGTGTAGATTGCCACTTGGGCTGGAGTTTGGGATTTGAAACCTAATGAGGAGGGTTGGTCTCAGAGCCCAAGCTCCAGCCCAAGCAGAAACATCTACACTGCTATTTTTAGTGCCTTAGTGTGAGCCCTGCAAGCCCGGGTCTGTAGACCTGGGCTCTGCGACTTAATGCTGTGGGTTTTTGTTTGCAGTGTACATGTATGCTAAGTGGCCTGATTTTTCAGAAATCGTGACCATCTGTGGCTCAGAGTAAAAGCCAGTGAGTGTCCAGCACCCATGAAAATCAGGCCACACTGATGTAAGTGCCTAAATATGGACTTAGTTTATGTACCCAGTTTTGAAAATTTTGTCCATCACATCCACTTTTGAACAGGGATATTGGATGGCAAAAGCAGGCCAAAGCTTAAGTCTAGTGCACTCATAATACACCCAGGACACACTTCCTAGAGATCCAAGAAACAGCTTTGTCCAAATACCTTGCCAGACTCTCTCTGCCTGATTTTTGTTTTTGTTTACACCGATGTTATGTCCATTGATTGCTCATGACTTAGA
The DNA here is from genome assembly GCF_013100865.1 of Trachemys scripta elegans. Classification (NCBI taxonomy): domain Eukaryota; kingdom Metazoa; phylum Chordata; order Testudines; family Emydidae; genus Trachemys; species Trachemys scripta. The sequence goes on from NC_048302.1 coordinate 116,393,602, forward strand.
ATACTGTGAATTAGAACCAAATCAGATTCTTTTGGGCCAGATTTTGCTTTCGATTTCACTAGTGTGACTAAACAACTTTTGGCCCTTTGTGTCTAACTACTGCAGGACTCAAAGTATTTACCACACTCCAACACAGTTAATCCTTTATTACTACCAGTTGCTGATGAGATCAGTAAGTACAGATGCTGATGGGATCACCCTGAGCTGGTACTAGTAGACAAGAATCTACTCAAAAACAACAAGGAGTCTGGTGGCACTTTAAAGACTAACAGATTTATTTGGGCATAACCTAAGTTTTTTTTACCCACGAAAGCTTATGCCCAAATAAATCTGTTAGTCTTTAAGGTGCCACAGAACTCCTTGTTGTTTTTGTGGATACAGACTAACACGGCTACCCCGATACAAGAATCTACTCAGTTAGACAAAAGGAAGCAATTTGCAACCAAAGGAACTGAGCTCTAGCCCTTACCTTTCATAGGATTCTCTGCCTTTGAGACTCTCGATGAGGTGAGATAATGTGATAACTATGAAGCCATGCAGGAGAGAACTTATTTCAATAAATTTTTTTGGTATTTAGATGATGAGCTGCTTGGGAACTTGATTTCTTTCCCCTCTATATGAAAATATAGTAGTAGGGCAAGGACAGGCTTTTAGTCTAGACATTTCTGCATTAAATAAGGGTTGGGGAGGGATCCTGCCATAAAATTTGTAAGACAAGAAAAGATTTGAAGGAGCTGAAGTAATCATTGTTAAGCATGCTGAATCTCTCAGCACAAGGGCTTGTGAGGGTGGCCACAGTCAACAGCCTGCTAGAAGCAAACCAAACAAGACATCTCTTAATATGTAAGGAAAATCAATTTGAACTGATAGCCTGAAATGGCAGTCAGTTAGTAAAAGCCGCAGTGCCACCAGCGGAGTCTGATCACATTCCTGGTGGAGCCGATAGGATTCCTCAGCACAGTGTGTCTTTGCCACCTGTTTCTGTTCCTTAGAGTGTGGTTCAATCCATTCAGATTCAAGGTGGTTTTTATTCTTTGAGTGCTTAATAGCCATTTCCAAATCTTCACACAGTTGGAGAGTGACATTGTCAAGAACAGGTGCAGCCAGCTGAAATTATATGGTAATGCTTGTAACAGTTCTTGGGAGAAGGAAAATGGAAAAGTTTAGTTCCTTCATGGCAGAATTGGATAAACTGAATGAGAGATACTGGTATAAAATCATTATCCTTTCTCTTTGGTTCCTTTTCCATAGTGAGAGCAGGAGGATGAGCTTGTAGAGCTAAGAGTAAGAAGACCTACATTCTAATCCCAGTCCTGACATTGGCTCACTCTCTGACTTTGGAGAGGTCACTTAGACCAAAATTTTCAATCTAGGGTGCCTGTGTCCACAGTCAGATGCTTAAATAAGTGACCTGATTTTCAGAGGTGCACGCACAACTCCTTGTAATTTACGGTGAGCATCCAATATAAATGGAGGCACATCAGGATTGAAAGTTTTGGCCTTATATCTCTGTGCATGATCTTCAAAGGTGCTGGGCACACAGGACTCTCAGGAAACTCAGTGGGAGCTCATCACTTTTGAAAAATTTGGTCCTTTTTCGCTTGGTTTCGCTGTGGTTAAATTGGGATGGTAATACAGGCCTCACTAAGGTGTTGTGAGGCTTCATCAATTAGGGCTTGATCCTGTAAGGTACTGAGCATCCTCAGCTCCAACTGATGCTCATGGGATCTCAGGGCACTTAGCACCTGCATGATCAGGACTCTTAACGGAAGATGATATGTAAATGGTAAGTATTATTAATCTATACCTTAATGTTAGTGTCAGAACCCCAGTCCGCTGGGTCCTTAGACTGTGCCCCTAGTGTCTACACCACCACAATATGCTGACCCCCCCCCCCCGACCAACAGCCCAAGTGCTCAGGGCCTGTGTCCCACAGCAGCCATGCCCCAGACTGGCTGGACACACAGCACTATAGAACCCCTGGGAAGCTGTCTTCTGGTTGCTGCCTAGACTTACTACCTTGTGTAACCTTGCCTTGTCACCCGTTGCCTTGCCAGCACCTGCCTTCCTAACCTGCTGGCTGGCTCCTTGGACTGGATCTCCTGGCTACTGACTGCTGTGAGAACACCCACCATTGCCTGGAACTGCTTCTGATACAGATTGACCTGCTGGCTATCTAACCATCTGCACACACTGGACCACATCTCTGAAGTGCACTGGCGATCAGGCTTTTCAGTTAGCAACTGTTACAGTTAGCAACCCCCTCTGCACCTTCAGTGAGGACTAGCCCTTCATAGCAATGCTGGTTTATTCATAATGTTTTTTACTTCTTCTTCTCTGGTCTTTTCCACTGGCTGTTTCACATACATGGTTGTTTGAACTCTTTAAAGAAAAGAGAATGTTCTGGTGATTGTGCAAAAGCCTCCCTTCCTTTGGGTATTTTCACTAACCTTTTCAGTTTCTTTTTCTGGGTAGTTCACTTAGATTTCCCTATGCTGCTTCAGTGTGGTAAAAAAGCAGACACAGCAATCTGTCACCTTCAGAGCAAAAGGATTACAGGGGTCAGGTGGTGTAAAAGTACATACTGAATGGAGAATTCCCCACTAGAAAATCAGTTTATTGACTAAGGGAAAGTAGCTTGCTGGGGTGGGGGAGAAGGGGAGAGTGGAATACTTAAGAGTGTTGCTGGTATGGTTAACTTGTGGATCACTGAGTGTGTGACGCTTCCCCTCAATTTTTGAACTCTCTTTTTGCAAATAGAAGTGATCATTCAGTAGATGGCAATCTCCCCTGTAAGTCAGTACTGAACTTGTGAATCAAACCAAGATCTTGACTAATTAGAGTAAATAAAGGTCCCATAGCAGGCTTAGTAAGAAAAGGTGTGTTAAGCTTAATATCCTGGCCAAACTGCAACTTAGGTAATTACATTCTGTTCACCTAAGTCATTTATTATCACGTAGATGGCACCATAGGTGAGTATGGTGCTTTACAGGCAACAGGTCTGATTCTCACCTCACTTAAACAGGCTTTATGCTGGCATAGATCCATTGATTCAATACAGTTACTGCTCATTTATATTTGTCAAAATATATGACAAAAGGATCATGGTGGGTGAATGATGTGGGAAAAGACCCTAGGGGTGTGTAAAGTGAGGGGGAATACCACCCCTTGGGGTGCAGCTTCTTGCTTAGAGATAGTGAGCTCTGTCTGGGGCAGGGGTTGTCTTTTTATTGTTTATCTGTACAGCAATCCCATATTAGAACCCTGATCCTTGATTACTATAATACAAATAATAAATAATCATAAGAATAGAATGTGAGGTAAAAGTTACTTATTCTGCTGGTTTTTTTTGTTACTTTTACTATTCAAATGTTTTATTTGTAAGTGAGTGAGGAGTTTACCATGGTTGATTAGCATTGCACTGGTGCCCATACAAGTCTAACTCATGAGCCACGCCACAAAAATCATTTGATGTAAAAAGACGACACATTCTGGGTTCTTTTTATTTGCCTTATAGCTTTTCAGTCTGTACTGGACACTCGGATAATATTTTCAAGCTTTTCTCTGCAACCACAAGGACTAGAAACGTACTGTTTTGAGCTGAGAGTCTTACATGACACAAGGAGCTTGGAGGACCAAGAGCATCACCAAATATTGCGAGACTCCTGGTAACATTGCAAGAGTTGACAACAGTGGCATTGACAGACTTTGCAGAAGAGAACTTGAAGGAGGGATTAGAATGAGAAGCAGGTTGCCTGGAAAATTAATTGATTTAAATGTTTCCATGCAGAAGGGGCAGTATGGAAAAAGTACTTAAGAAGAGGCCTCCTATAGTGTCAATTGGACCATCTATTTTTCACTTCCTGTCCTGAACTATGTATACCTTTGTTCACTCTTAAACCCAGGTGGATACTGTATGATGAGGGGTGAAATGTTCCCTATATATTCCTTACCTATTTCACAGCAGTGTTTTAAGGATTACTTAATGACTGTAAAGCATTTTGAGATTCTTGGATAGGAGGAGCTATACAAGTACAAAGAATTATTATTTGTATAAATCTAAAATGTGTGATTCTTTGCATGAAAACCACTACAAAACATACAATTTTGATGTGAATCCTGATTTGAAGAACAAAAAACTATTATTGTTGCATGGCTGTGTTTTATGGGGTAGGTAACCCCCCCCCCCCCAAAAAAAAACCCCTATCCCAATCCCCCAAATTCAAAACAAATATGGCTTTGGATAGAATTGTCCTTTGTGTCTCAATAAAAGGATGATTCACATGTTCAGAGCTGGAATCTCTGGAGATTCCATTCATTCCTCATATTTAACTTTTCCAAAGGAAAGTTCAATGGGCATCATGGAAAAGAAATAGTCCATCAGACATGGTACAACTTCTTTGCAACTACTGTTGCCCTTTCCACTAGAAGTTTTCATTGGTGAGAAAAAGGCTAAATAGAAAGAGATGTTAAATTTATGTTCTATAAACATCTAGATTTGTTAATTTGAGTACAGCTGGCCAAATACATTCTAGGAGCTGATCTGTATAGTTAAAATTTCACATGCAATATCAATGAAACCTGCACTAAGCACGCTGCGTCCGATAGAGCTGATAGTCTCTTGCACTGATTTAAGCAACCACTCTAAAGTTGCCTGAAGGTTTACAGTATAATCTTGTTCAACATTTAGTTAAAGATCCTCTCTACTGGACATCTGAATTTTGCCTGTCCTTGTGTGATCACTGTGGCAGAGCTATCTACCACTGATGATGAAAGAGAGCCCAAAGGGGGAAAGCTATTAAAGGGCTAATAACAATTGGTATCTTAATTTAAAAACCCTTTCTTAAACCTTGCCTGATGCGCCACTCCACAGGGAAAGATAGAGAATGAAAAACCAAATGAAAAAGGTTTCAGAGTGGTAGCTGTGTTAGTCTGTATCAGCAAAAAGAACAGGAGTACTTGTGGCACATTAGAGACTAACAAATTTATTTGGGCATAAGCTTTTGTGCATACAGTGGAATGCATCATCGGATGCATACAGTGTAAAATACAGTAGGAAGATATATATACACAGAGAACATGAAAAAATGGGTGCTGCCCCTTTACATTACCAAAAGGAGAGACCTGGGCCTTCTTACCCTAGTGGAGTGTTGTTTGTTTGTTTAAGTTTTCTTGATTTGCTTCAAGAGAAGCCAGTAGTGCTTACCTGTGAACATAACCACACATATCCAATCAAAGGCAATGAGGGCAAAGCTGATTTATAGTATTACACAGTGTCACATGTTGGCAGGAATGAAGTATTGCAGCATCCCATTGGGAAGACTGCCAAATACTAGTTTGGTTGGCTGTGAAGATCAGGACCTTGAATTTGAGCTGGCATTCTGTGGGGGGCATTATAGTGATAGGAACATTGGTATGATGTGTTTGCAATTGCCTGTGTTCACTAATATGTGGGCAACTGCATGTTGTACTAGCTGGAGTTTGTGCAGACCTCTAGCTTTCAGTCCGATCTATAGTGCATTACAATAGTCAAGCTTGGAGGTCACACATACGTGGATCACCCTTGTCTGTCTTGCACTAGCGGAGGAGAACATGCAGGCCAACATGCATTTCATACATAATTCACCTAAAATGCCTTTTGCCTATCATTTTTCCACACTCTGGATAAAAGAAGATATGGTTCCAACTACTAACACCTCAGAAGTTCATATCTAAGAGCAAATATCTTTTTTTAAATATTTTTGTACCTTGGATTTTGATGTTCTGTATGCTACCATATCTAGCAACGCCTGCTTCAAATTTCTTCTCCTACCTGTCAGTACATCATTTCAGGCTTCACTAAGTGGTGCAAATTGCAAAACCATCTGTTCATTACTCACGTAGCTATTGTGTGAAATATGAATGAAATATTTCACGTCTAAAAGAGTCATTGTAAACTGAATCCAACTTGTACAGTGCTTTGGATCTAGAGTCCAGTTGTTTCCTTTTTGGTTGTTTATCTCAGTACAGCACCTGTTTAACCAAAGGTGCACTTTGCAATTTTAAATCTTTTGTCCCCCTCCCATTCCACCCCAAATCTTTCCCATTTTAACATAGTTTGGGGTGTGTTTCCTTTGTAGAGGGTTTCCCCTGGTGTGAAGTCACATGTCCCAGTTTATTCAGGCCTTGGCTTACGTGTATGTATGTATAAGTATGTAATGTGTGTATACATGTGTATATATATGTGAGGGAGCAAGATTAACTTGCTCTACCTTACAGCACAGATGTGACAAATATTACAGACATTCTCACTGACATTTTTTTTTACAATTTTAATTTAAAAAGTGTTAATTTCCCCCCACCGTACCCAACCAGCTCTACCTCACATTTCCACTCTCCATCAGAGCCACTTCTGCCATCTTCTTTTGATCGGAAGGAGTTGTATCTTTCAAAGCCACTGCCATCATTGTTGCATGTATCAGATGGTGCTGGTTTCTACCACAGCAGGTTAATATCGTTGTCTGACAGAATTAAATGCTCAACAACGCTCCTAGCTTTTTTACAGCTACAGGGCCCAGCCATATGCAGTGATGGAGCTGTGACATTATTCATCACACATTTTAGAGAGTAATTAAATGACATGACTGAATCCTTTGTGGACTCATAAATTTGACTATAGTGAATGACGCAGCAGAAGACAAGAGGTGAGTAGTTTGGCAGAGCTGTTTCCCTAAGAATCAGGATCTCATTAATTGTCTCAGGATGATCTGCATGCACTAATTAAATTTTTTTAAGAAGAGGTACAAGATGAGGAAAAGATGTGAACTCCAGCCCAGATTCTCAGCTGGTGTGAATTGACATATCTTCTTTGACTTCAGAAAAGTGATTCTGACTTACGCCAGCTGAGGATCAGGCTCTCTGTTTTCAGAGCAAAATAGACAATTCATGAGTGAATTAAAATGTGATCATCTTTACAGATCAAAGAATGGAAATGCTTTTTTCCCAGTTTTGTGGAGGTGCTAATAACTACTGTAACTTAATATTGATTCAAATAATATTTATCTTGATTATCTTTGACCTTGATTGTATTGAACCTGGCAAATGGTCTGTATTTTTCAGGAACAAAACTATGTGGCAACTTTTTTTGTGGGTATGGAGATGCATGTGTTTGGAAATCTTTAATGAACTGGTGGAATGGGAACCTGTAACATAAAACTATGGCCCTGTTTGTAGCTTTTGTGCCTCGCTGGAGTAAGCTTTCATGCAGCTTGAAAGCATAGGCATGCTATGCCATATAGGCTAATAATGAGTTGGGCTAATCCTGGAATCTTAACTCAGCTTTTACTCAATGGGATTTTCAGGAGTTGGCCCTCAATAAGTGAAATGTGCAGCTGCTTACTGATATCATATTTTAAAACTACCTATTTAGGAACAACTTGGTCAGGGTATATATTTTTCTTTTACTTTCATGTTTTCTGCCAGCGAAGAATGAAATAATAAATTTCTAAAATCAGAACAGTTTATTTAATTATATACATAGCATGGCGTGAACAAGCCTTTGGAAAAATATAAACTGATTTGAAAGTGACCCGTGGCTTGGTTAACTCTGAGTATGTCAGTAATCCCATTAATTTCTGTGGGATTGCAAATATTTATGGGGAGTGCTTCTCACGTGTGAGCAGCAGCATGGGAGAGAGTGGGAAGGTGCTTACCTTAACTTTGGTATTTCCAGACTTCTCAGTGCTTATTATCTGTGCAATTTTTGCTTTCGATTAACATCGGTTTTGTATGGAATAGTGTATAATAATCAGAGAAGGTTGCCAGCTGCATAAAGTTTGCTAGACTAGCCTGTAATTTAAGACTGTATTGTTGCTTTTTAACTTAAAAGTTTGTAGCCATCTGGAATAAGTCTTTTACCATCAAGAACAAACAAAAAGAGATTCCTCAGCCCCCATGATCTGTAGCCTCAAGTGATCCCCATTAAGGGAAATTAACCCTTATGTCACTGAGCTTCTAAGTCTAACCAATTATAGTAGGAGTAAATATTAGTTGGCAGGTTTATGCTCTGTGTGGTTTCTAGGTTTATACAACATGAGCTGTGCTGCTGGGTCAGCTCTGATGCCACAAAATGACTCCAGGTACAGAAATCTGGAAAGCTGCTGGTGTTTGCTTTCCTAAATAAGGCAAACTGTAAGTCAGATGTTTAATCATGGCATTCTGACAGGTAATAGGGAACCTAGTTTATTCGCTCTTTTATTCGCCCTGGTGTATTTCAGAAATAATAAAGGCTGCTGTGGAGGATAAACTGTTTCTTAATACAAGCCTTGTATGGAACCTTTGTCTTGAAACACGAGTGTTATATAACAATATGAATCACCAGCATGAGAGCTATGCTGATCTAGGGTGGCTTTCCATTAAGAAAATAACCTGCTGGCTTTATTAGTGTTTGTTTACTTTATATCTTTAGGGTCATTATTCTTAAATAGTCTTATCTATTTTCTTTATCACATAGGAGTGTATGTATCAGAGTGGGGGGAGGGAGGATTGGAATGTTGAGCCTTGTCATCTTTGAGGCTGTCCCTGAACATGAGAGAAAAGCTCTTTGCCTTTCTCAAACATTCCAACCCCATGCCTGCATACCACTACAGGTGTACGTTTTTGAATGTGGCTTTTCTAGTTCCTTAGAAGACATTTGCGAGAGGGGGATAAAGGGGGGGAGAAGAAGGGCTCCTTGTCTCCTTAACAAGGACATAACATCATGCACTGTCAACATTTTAGACAGGGAGCCTGTTTTAATCCCTTTAATGCCTTGGGACATCCTACATACCTCCGTCTAAATGGGAATTTGTGGCTCTAGGGCCATGCATTGAATGTTCGGACCAGCCAGTAGAATTCAACAGGATCATTTTTTACATGGTGTAGCCTGGGGTGTGGGCACAGCTGTGGCATGGGAGAAATCTAGTACGCATTTTTACAAAATGCCTTTGTTATTTTACTTTGATGAGGGTTGTACACTTCCTCTGAGTAAGTTGTCTGGGATGTATGTTTGTGGCTCCAATTATTCTTGGTTTTCTATTAAAGGATCTGGCTTTGCAGCCCTTTTTCACATGAATAGTCACAATAAAGTTCGTGACACCCCTCCCTATCCCCCCAAAAGTCTCAAACAGCAAAGGAAGAATAGCCGAACATTGAAACTTAATAACTAATGGACCAGATTCTGATTCTACTTGCACCAGTGTAAATCTGGAGTAACTCTCTTGAGTTCATTAGAGTTATTCAGGATTTACACTGGTATAACCGAGATCAGAATCTGATTCAATGACCACAGAATTTTTTGACTGATATTTAGTTGAATTATTTATTCAGATATATATATGCAGGTAAACTGTATTCACTAAAATGGTACATTCTTTACACCATAATGATGGGACTAGTTCAATTTCCCAATACTCACAGCTCCAAAATTCTTTCAGAGAGAGATTTCCAAAGGATTGGTATTCTGGATTAGATTTTGTTGTTCAGTCCTTTTAATTTTTTTGCTTCCAGCAGTGGTGAGTTCCTGATGGTTTTACAAGAAGTGGAAAATTCTCTCTCATAATGAACTTAGCCAATCGAGTGATGCAGTATGTGAGGATTTGGGAGGCTTTTTTCCCCCTGATCTTTGCAGAGATCAGTTTATGCTTTGAATCAAGAGATTTAATTTAGCACTCTCACCAATAATACACTGTGCAGACTTAATAACGCATATTTTAGAAAAGAGTGTTGAACAGTGGGTTTTTCGTGTGTTAATATACAATGGGATTTAAGTCTCAGTGATTGGTTGGCTCTCTGGGGGAAAAAGTTACTCTACAAAAATGCTTTTCTGTGGATGCTGCTATTGTTTGCATCTGACTGACTCCAGTTGGTGGGGCTGTTTAAGAAGAGGTTGCAGGTAGTTTTGACGTTTTTCTTTTTTCCTGGGTAGGAAAATTTGTTTCACCTTTTGGACTGCTGCTCATCTTCAAGTAAAGAATGTTATAGCTTGTGGGACTCCCAGCTGGAGCCAGTTATAACCTGATGAACCAGCCTTGGCATTAAAGTATCGAGTAGAACTTGTTCTTCCTCGCTCTGGTGCTTATACCTGATTTCAGATATTTGGGTTGTTGTTAAAAACCAATAAATTTACTCTGCACTTTGCAAACCTAAAATCATGTTCCCTGTCCAAAAGAGCTTAAAATTGGAGGTAGACTACTAGTAGTAATAGTACAGTAGCACCTAGAATTGTTAAGTGAGATCAGGGCCCCGTTGTGCCAAGTCCTGTACAAGCACATAGTAAGAGACAACCCCTGCCCTGAAACCCTTACAATCTAAATAGGTCAGACAGAAGAATGGGGGTAAGGAAAATTAAAGCAAATAAGGTAAAGTGACTTGCCCTTGGGCACTCAGCTGGTCAGTGGCAAAGCTGGGAATAAAACCCAGGTCTCCTGAGTCCCGGTCCAGTGACCCATCTATTGGACCATTCTGCCTCAAGAGAAGGGACACTAGTTCCAGCAGGAAGAGCTGAGACTGAAGAGAGAACAGTGAGAGTAAGAGTAAGATGCAGGTATACCTGGATGCAGTAGGCCTGAGAGGGGGCTGTGAGGACACTTGACAGACAGTTAGAAACTGCTCCAGGCATAGGAGGCAGCATGATGGAAGGTACAAAGCGAGGAGTGTGATATAAGGAGATATAGGAAGCAAGAAAGAGAAAGAATGAGGCAGGCAGTTCAGCAGCGGCATCACACATTGCCTGCTGAATTGAGAATCCAGGATTCTGCTTCCAATCAATATGTGGGTTGTCAAAGTACCAATAATCGTAATTGAAGAGCAGGATCGCAGAGCTCAGTGGTGACTTTAGTCTTGTCCCTATTTTGTTTCAGTGGTTATTTGGTGACTGATTTGTGTATATGTGATGCTGCAGATTTGAGAATCCACCTGAAACATATCACCGAAAAAAAAAGAAGAGCTCTGTGTAGCTTGAAAGCTTGTTTCTTTCACCAGCACAAGTTGGTCCAATAAAATATATTACCTCATCCACCTTGTCTCTCTAATGTTCTGGGACCAACACGGCCACAACACTGGAAACATACCACTAGCTAAAAAATTACTCACTCTCCCACCTGAATTCTTGTGCCCTGATCACAGTTTATACTTGAGCGTCTTTCACCTCAAATTGGTCTAACAGTAAAGTAGAGGGATCTGAGAAGACAGTCCTCAAAGAAATGAGACTTGGACCAGAGTTTCTTAAATTGAGTCTGAAGCCACATGCCAAAATTGAATGGATTTTCTTTTTTACAGCTGCAACAAACACTTACCCACATTTTTGTGAACCAGGCTTATCTAATTTTCAGGAGGCTCCTAGAGGTCTCTTCTACAGAGCTATAACTCTGCGGTTCCCTTTGTTGCGACAGACAATCATGGCTCCTTCTAGGCAGAAAGGCCCTGGATTTGAGTGCAGGTGAAGATCACAGAAGGCTCTGGCATGGGGCCGAGACACAGTGACAGATAGTTGTGGGGAATGCTGCATAGGTGCTGCTCATGTTATGCTTATACTGGGGCCAGAGGTCTTCATTTTCTGAGTCAGACAATGTGTCACTTTTCATAGGCACCACACTTAATATTTGGAATAATCCAATTTCAGATCTTAACAGCTTCCGAATGTGAAGAAGAAAGAGAGAACCTAATTGGAGAATGAACAAAGACCCTGTGGCTAACAGCTTTGTTAGCTGAGCTGTAATAATTCCTAACCATTTCCCCCTCACCTCCAGTTTAAAGTAAGTTAGTTTGTTGGCCTTTTCCCTTTAAGAATTGCCACTGGAACAGGGCTTGCTCTTCTTTTACATGTCTCAGTTTTTAAAATACAGTGTAGAAGATAATAAAAAAAATGGAATATGAACAGTTTGCAAGTAAGAGCCGTTGAGGTTGTAAAAAACACAGGTAGGGATTTTGACGGGTTGGCATATCTCCTTCCATAGCTATAACCTTATCACTGGTGAAAGATTTTTTTTCCCCTAGACAGTCACCTGATTTATGGCAGACCTTTTATACATCATATGTTGACTCATAGCTCCTCCTCAGAGGATGAGCTGTGACTAATAGACCTTAGTGGCTGTACTGCAATTTATACAGGATTAGTATTTTAGGAGAATGGTGTGTGAGATTTAAGTAGGAGTAGGATACATCACAGTGGTTCGTCCTTTGCTGTCAGTGAAGCAATCATAAGTTCATTTCTTTAAAGAAGCTCCAGGCCAAATGTCAAGAAAAATTAAATCAAGCAGTGATGTAGTTCCATAGGGAAAATGTATTTCAATTGTGAAGTATTCATGGATGTAATCTGTCATCCTGTAGGTTGTGACTTTTGGGTGCGCTTACAGGCAGCTTGGCCTGGTAACTGCTACTTGTTAAGAAATTTGGCTATGATAAAAGACTACTTTTTCTTCAGTGATGACTTTAAGGATGTATATAGGTATAGACAAATCCTCTGTGATACAGCATCTTTAGTGGAAGAACATCAGCCCTATCAACCACTGAGCAAAGACACTAGAATCTTTGAAAGCTTTGGCTTCTGGAGTTTGTGTGAGAATTACATTGGACGAGGCTTATCCAGATTTGGAAAATGAGAGTCCTTCTATGGGGTGCTTCACACATTACCAGTATCTGTGTATACTGACCAAGGAGAAAACACCAAAGTCGTTCTGGGATTACGTCTTCAGGATCCTGTACAAGAGCACTGATTTGTGGAGAAAGTGGCTCTTATACTTGGCTTGATCTTTGAAATTTTGCTACAAGTTCTGTCTTTCCTTCTACTATGGCCAGTGTTAGCCCAAGCATGGATAGCTCAGTGCAAAGCCATTTGAAACCAGTGAACAGACCCTCATTGACTTCAATGGGCTTTGAATCTGGCCCACATGCAGAAAGATTCCCATTGATAGATTATACTCAAATCCCAACTTGGAGTCTGTTCCTGAGAAGTGCAGAGCACCAGTGAAGTCAGCTGCAGTAGCAAGGGTACAGTGACTCCTAGGACACTAGTCTTGAGTTGCTTCTTTTGCTGTGAAATGGACTGAACTCAGATTTCTCCATATTCCACTAAAATGTTGTCCAAATGCATTTTGGGGAGATTGGGAGAGGGGAGGAGAAGCTGCATTTCCCATCAAACTGTTTTAGCCCCAGATCATTGTAGATGTTGATTTATAGCAGTAACTGGCCAGTAGCATGTAGTTCACGCATGGAGATTAGTGGAAGAGGGTGGGTAGGGAAAGAAGGAGGAGGGAGAGAATATGCCACTCCCTGATGTAATTCATATTGAACCCTATGTCTATTGGAGTGAAATATTCCCCAGTCTTAATTGCTAATGCAAATATCCAAAGGATTCTCAGTGACTTCAACAGATGCAGGACCTAGCCTCAAACATATAGTGTTCTCACTGTGAGATCCCATCCTGTATGGTATCAGGGGGTAGCCGTGTTAGTCTGTATCTACAAAAACAACGAGGAGTCTGGTGGCACCTTAAAGACTAACAGATTTATTTGGGCATAAGCTTTCGTGAGTAAAAACCTCACTTCTTCAGATGCATCCTGTATAGTACAGTGTATTAACTCTTCTACATTTTTTGGGTTATGTGGGATGGCTGTGGCTTTTTATTGCCTTTAATTACAGACATTTGTAAACCTTGTTATCCCACTAGCCGTGAGCACTGATGTGTAGCATTCAAATATCCATGTCACTCTCAGCCATATTATTTGATTATTTTGAGGCGCTACACTTGGAGAGCTCATATCACTCAGGAAGGGAACCTGTTCAGATGCAAATAGGTGTTTAGCTCCTCACAACAAAACAAATGCATGTTTGATACAAGGTTTTTCATTTTGGAAGGACCACGTTGCTTTTATCTTCTGCTGTTTTTCATTTTAGAGATAACAGGCCTGATTCTTCAGCTGCTGTAAATCAGTATCATTCCTTTGACTTCAGTGGTGTTATACCACTTTATACCAGCTGAGGATCTGGCCTATTATAGTGCCCACATGTGAAAAGAGTGGAATCCATTCGGGTCTTTCATGGGATTTTGAGAGCATCACAGACATGAGGGGCTAGATTCTGCTCTCAGTTACACTAATGTAAATCCAGAGTAATACCAGTGAAGGCAATGGAGTTGCTCCATATTTACACCAGAGTAGCTGAGAGCACAGTTTAGCCCTTCATATCTGAAACCAGAAAACACAAAGAAAACAAACCGCGACACATTAGGGAGTCTTGAATCACAAAAACCTCTGAATAATTTCATTGTGTGGTACCCTAATACAAGGGATATTTGATAATGTAAGCAGGTTGCACTGAGTTTTGAACAGAGATACAATCATAAAGAACAACTGCAGTTAATAACCCTTTGTAGCATGCACACGCATGTAAATGTATTATCTTTGCTGGCAGTGAGAAATCAGCTAGTGTTCTCAGGGCTAAGCTGCTGCCAGACAGTTTCAACTTGCTCAGCTGGCACTTACGTGTCTGGTAATCCAAGCTGACACTTGCCATGGCAGCATTACGAGGGGTCACTTTATGGGAGGGTGAACTGCTCTCGATCCCTTTCCACAACACATTATTGTAGGTCAGATTCAGAGATGTGTCATGCATCTTTCCACCCCCCACCCCCGCGTGTGCACTGAATAAACTGTCTCATTTTGAGCAGAGTAAGGAAAAGCCTCCTCTTGAGCTCTCTTTGTATTCCATGGCATCTCCCCTTATGGTATATCCCAGAAGAGTCACGCAGTCTATTACGGGAGCTGTAGGGACTAAAGTACTTTGGAAGCAATTATTACTTTAGGGAACAGTTCTGCATTGGTAGGAAGACGGGTTGGATGATCTAATGGGTCTTTTCCATTGTACTGAGCAGAAGTTTTCGTTGAGCTGTCCACACCGATAGCCAGGTCTTTTCCCTGTGTGGTTACAGTTGATTTAGAATCCATTTACTTGTATGAGTAGTTCAAATTGTTCTTTCCAAAGTGCATTACTTTGCACTGGTCTTCATTGAATTGCATTTGCTATCATGTTGCTCAGACACCTCACTTTATTAGGTCCTTCAGCAGTTTTTCAGCCATCTCTAGGCTTTAACCTAAAAAATTCCATGTCCTCCATAAAGGGTTACCAAATTATTAGATCATTAATATATTAAATATCATCCTTGTATGGAAGATTGGGGCATCCATTATTGACCTTTCATTTGGAAAATTACCACATAAACCTACTCTTCACTTGCTACATTTTAACCAGTTTCTAATCTATGACTTTGTCTCTCTTTCAGTAGCTTCAGTAGCTTTTTTTTTTTTTCGTTGCTAGTTAGGGCCTATACAAAGGCTACTGGAAGGCTGAACATTTTTGCTTTACACAAGCTGTTCTCTTTTTGTCCCTGTCATATCTTATTCATCTAGGGAACAGATCCTCATTTGCCGTAAATCATCATAATTCTGTTGACTTTAGTGCTGCTATCATAACTTATGCCAGCTGAGGATCTGGTCCTAGATGTTCTATAATTCTTTCTTTAATTGTCGTTTCAACCAGTTTTCCTGCTATAGACATGAGACTAATTGGTAGACCTGATTTACATTTTTTTAAATGTTGAAGTTAAAAGTATTTCTTCCTCCCACTATAGAAATGGTATTTTAAAATGGGGGATTTATCTCCCTCCCACCCCCCAAAAGATTACACCCTTTTTTCCACACCCAGTTCTCCTCGCTGGTTCCTAATTGTTAGGATCAACCTTTGCAGTGTTTCTAAAGACAAGTATAGCACTTACTACCCTCCAATCCTCTGGTATTCTATTCTATGTAGGTTCTTATGCCACAGTCATCACCATAGTATAAGCGTCTTCTAGTAGGGCTCTAAGCAACTTGATTAACATCTGTCATGTGTTTGTTTCCTCATCCTCCCCCAAGAGAGATGTTTTTATACAGAAACTAATTTGAAAGATTGATTTTTTTATTTTTAAGAGCTTGATTCATTCATTCATTCTCTTTATTATCTGCATTATCATTGTGCAAAGGAGTCCCGGTCATGGACCAAGACTCCATGGTGCTTGGAGCTATATAAACACAGAACAAAAGGTGGTCCCTGCTCCAAAGAGCTTACAATTTAAGTATAAGACACGAGACAAGAGATGGATACAGACAGACTGATGGGGGAGTATGAGGAAACAATGAGACAGTATTGGTTAATGTGTTAGTCAGTGGTCTCAGCACACCAGCAGCCTAACGGCAGCCAACATTTTTACAGGCATCATGGCCAAGAAAAGTTTTGAGGAGGGATTTGACAGAGAACAACGAGAAGTGGCATTGGGGATGTTTATGGGGAGTACCTCCCTAGCATGTGGAAAGTGAAGACAAGCAGCTTATGTTTGATGTGTTAGAGAAGAGGGACCCCCTGGAGGGATGCAAAAAGAGGGGTGATATGGTCAAAGTGCCGGGCTAGGAAAATAATCTTTGCTGCAGTGGATGGATATGAGCAGAGGAAGACTGCATTTGCCAAGGTCAGAGAAAAGATTTTGTAGTAATCAAGACGCAAGATGATGAGTGCCTGGATGAGAGTTTAGCTGTGTGGGATGGATAGGCAAGGTAGGGATGAGCTGAAGTTCCAATGAGAAGTGCAGCAAGGAAAGTAATTGAAATACTTCCCTGATGGATTGTATTTTCTAAATGGACAACCTACCCTAATTCTCAATTACTGAAGGACAGTCTTCACTCATTGATATATTTGCTTTCCACAACCAACTCTCTGTACAACTTTTCATGAGTGATGTACCCGAATACTTGGATGCTAATATCTAAACTGTATTCTTAAATGTATTCACCTAAATTTGGGTTATTGCCAATTATGCACTATATGTATCAGATGACTTTTAAAAACAAACTTGATATTTGTGGATAATCTAAGCACTATACCCAGACGTACAGCACTCCTTTCTCAACCTTTGTATTATATAATTTTAACATTGGCTTTAATAAAAATTTTAAATCTGAAAGATGTTATGTAGAAAGAATGTGCAAGACTTAGGGCCTGGCTATGAGGATCGAGAGAGAGAGGTCTGAATTGAATATAACTCCCAGGTTATGGGCCTGAGTGACAGGCAAAATGGTGGTTTTGCCCGCAGTGATTGAGAAGGGAGGTAGTAGGGAGTGGATGCAGGGCGGGGAGGAGGGGAGATTAAGAGCTCAGTTTTAACCATGTTGAGTTTGAGCTGGCTGCTACAAATCCATGAGGAGATGAGACAGATATTTTAGTTTGGACAGAAAGTCTTTCACAACTTTTGGATGAATTATCCCTCATTCCCCGTGACACATTGCAGTTTTTAATGGCTCAGTTGACAGTGCCTCATCTTTATTACCCACAAAAATGGCTCTGGGGACAGGAATTTCCCTGTTTTCATCTGTGATGAAAACTGATGCAAAGAAGTCAAACTTTTAATACCTCTGGGCCATAGTCTTTGCAAAGAGTTCGACAAGGGTGAAACAGGGCTACTCCTATCTCCCTTCAGCTACTCTGCACACAGAAAAACACAACAGGGAATAAACAAATTCTAACCTTGAATTAGTCTCTCTTACTCCTCCTCTCTCCCCCAGATCCCCCTCCTCTTTCTGTTCCACACCTGACTTTTCCATCTCTCCATCTTACACTGGAATCTCCAGTTTCTTTCTACCTTAATTCCTCTCTCCTTCCCACCTGTTTCTCTCTTCCTTCACTGATTCCCCTAACCTTTCTCTCTTCCCCTCTACTACCCAGCAGCTGTGCTTCCACTGTCAACCTCCTCTCTTCTGCTCCCCCATCATTTCTCTCTCTCCTCTGGTTCATAGTGGGGCCCTCTTCCCCTAGAATCCCCCATCTCTTCTGTCTCCTCTTCTCCTTTCCTTCCTGTACCCGACTTCCCTTTTATGGTCAAGGGTGATCTCCAGTGGCCATCTGTTTAGCCATCCCAAGCACCTGCTGTAATTACAGTGAGCTCCCAACCACAATCACAGCGTGTTCTCAAAGGCCTGCAGAAGTTTTATTTCCTTTCAGACTGTCATAAATATAAAAGGAAGGGTAACAACCTTTATGTATGCAGTAACATAAAATGCCTCCTGGCCAGAGGTGCAGAACCCCTTTACCTGTAAGGGGTTAAGAAGCTCAAATAACCTGGTTGGCACCTGACCAAAAGGACCAATAAGGAAAGAAGATACTTTCAAATCTGGGGGGGCGGGGAGAAGAGGTTTTGTTTGTGCTCTGTTTGTTTGTTCCCCTCTCTGGATGGAGAGAGAGACCAAGCAGGTAAAACCTCTCCTGAAAACATACCTGAAATGATACATCTAAAATTACAGAAATTGTAAGTAAAGGCAAGGAAATGCATTAGATTATCTTTTGTTTTAGCTTGTGAATTTTCCCTATGCTATGCGGGAGTTTTATTCCTGTTTTTTGTAACTTTGAAGCTGAGCCTAGAGGGGAATCCTTTGTGTTTAAATCTTTTTATCACCCTGTAAAATTACCTTCCATCCTGATTTTGCAGGTGTGATTCTTTTACTTTTTCTTTAAATAAAGTTCTCCCTTTAAGAACCTGTTTGATTTTCAGTGTCCTAGAGACAAAGGGTCTGGTCGGTACTCACATTATTCTCAAGCCTCCCCAGGAAAGCGGGTGAAGAGGCTTGGGGGAATATTTTGGGGAAATAGCGACTCCAAATGGCCTTCTTCCTGAATTTTGGTCTAAATCACTTGGTGGTGGCAGCAAGAGACAAGGAAAGGATTTGTGCCTTGGGGAAGTTTTAACCGATGCTGGTAGAAATAAGCTTAGGGGGGTCTTTCATGTGGGTCCCCACATCTGTACCCCAGAGTTCAGAGTGGGGAGGGAACCCTGACACAGACCCTCTCATATTGCCTGCCCTGGCAGGAACCAGTGTGATGGATGGGACATCTTCTAGGCAGTTAGGATGAGGCTTTCAGAACCAAACTAATGAGTGTACTACTACAAATAATAAAGATGTCTGTGGTGCAGAAGATCCGGTAAGTAATATAGTAATTCCAATTCACTCTGCTGCAGCAAACCAATTCAGTATTATTAATGGTATGGTGGCAAGAAGTGCAGGATACACTGGCTTTTTTGAGCCCTGCAGGTCTCCCTTCCAAATCGTGCCCAGTCCTGATCCAGCTTGGCTTATGAGATCCAGTGAGATCATAGCTATAGTGTATGGCACACTGTTCTGCCAAAAGCAGCAGTGGGAACTGAACCAACTTTTCTCAAATCAATGAGATCTAGCAGCTTATTCTCTGTTTGTGGGGCAACAAGAGTGCAACTGTGTGTTTCTTTGTGTGTGTTTTCTTTTGAAAAGTGTCAATTCAGAGTTTCAAACTCATTTATGTAGCTCCGCGCATATTGATAAATTAGTGGTAAATATGGCTTTCGTGATAAACACTCAGAGCAGATCTGCCATGTCACTTTATTATTTATAAAGACTTTGGGGATTCTTTCCAGGCCAGCTGACTCACAACTTTGAAGTCACTGAGCAAAGATTCAACCTCTTCTTCACTCAATAGATGCTTTCAGCTGCAAATCCTACTTGTACATTCAGGGCTAAAATCTTGTCTATTGAAAGAGCTGTAGCTTCAAAATGTAGCAGAGCTGTATTAACGCTTCATTTCCTACAGTGAATCATTTTGCCTATGAAAGTGTAAGAGATGGGGACATTAAAAAAACAAAACAAAAAAAACAACCCTCCGTGCTGTGGAATGGATTCTTTTCTTTCTCTAGATGACTTTATCCCATCATAGCAGTAAAATGCAGTGATATGGAATAATTATGCATTTTAAGCCTTTCCAATTGATATACTGTTGGGTAAATATATGCACTGAATGCTTCAGAGTGACTTTGGAGAGCAAAACACAAGGACGTTATGAATAAAAGAAGCACTCACTTAGACTATGGGGTATATTAACCACTTTTACATCATTAGTCTCTATTCAAGATTAAAGTAGGTATATTGACAGAAAAGGGATTGTAAAAATGTCATTGTGGGGCTGCATAATTTGTCATCTCCCAATAGCTTCTATTATCAAATTTGCTCAGTTTCTAGTTTCCAGAAGTGATTTTTCTAGATGCCTGAAAATTTAACCCAGGATCAGAAAATTCAACTCTGCTCTTTCTACTTTTAGCAGCACTGCTGGGAGAAAGGGTGCTTTCACTGGAAACTGACTGACATCTGGGTTGGTGATATGAGAGGCAGAAAGGAATCCAGCTCAGTTTCCTCTATTGTCTTTTCAGTGTTGGCAATATTAAAAATTTGATTTAGTCAGCAAAGTAAACTGGAGGACATCAAAGTGGCAGATATGTTGAGTTAAAAGGTGCCATTTTTTCAAGGTGATTTTTTCTTAAAGTGGACACACTCTTTAATTCAAGACATTGGACTCCCTGTGAATGGCTATAAACTGCGAAAAAGAGATGGGAGAGACTGTTCTACCATAGATCAAGAATGTGCCTAATATGTTGTTTTTGCCTGTTTTCTTTGATGTTTTCATCTAGTGAGTTTGTAAGTAATATCCATAAATCAATGGAGGTAACAAAAAGTACAAATACAAGTCAAATGGTAAATTCATAATTAGAAATTTGAGAATAAGTTATTAAAGGTTTTGGATATGTCAAATATATTTAATGCATATAATATTTTTCACATTTTTATTAGTCTGTTATTGTGGAATTAACCACTACTTCCAAAACAGAGCTCTGTAACTGCTAAAATAGGTAGCAGATAGGGTCATCTCCTTGTACAGCTAAAAGTTTGGTATTTTGATGTTCACAATTGATTTAAAGGTACGTCTGTGGCTTTGTATTTCTTTTTCTTTGTATCATGAAAACAATAAAAGAAATGCCTGAAAAAATATGTTCGCCAATCTAGAGGCAATAAATATAATGATGTGGAAAGTCTTTGGATGAAGATGGTGGCAAAGAACATTGGAGGACTCATGGTGGTAGAAATCATCAAATCAGGAAAAGGTTGTGGCTGAGCTCCTCTTAGAATATAACATTAAAATCCTATAAAATGGTAACAGTGTGGGGGATTTTTACCTGCCCAGATATGTTGGCTATAGAACTGCTTTTAAGAAAAAGCTTGATGCAGAAATTGTTGGGTGAAGTTCTGTGCAAAAGAGAAGATTGTTACGATCTCATCTTGTCTTAAAATCTATGAAAAAAACCTGTTTCTGAAGCTTTGTTTGCAAGATTCCATACCTTGACCCTATAAATAGCAACGAGACTAAGGGCTTGCTACACTTACCGAGGATCGATGCTGCGGCGGTCGATTTAGCCGGTCTAGTGAAGACCCGCTAAATTGATTGCTGATTGCTCTCCCATTGACTCCTGTACTGCACCTGATCGAGAAGAGCGAGGGGAGTCGATGGGAGAGCGTTTCCTATTGACGTCATGTAGTGTGGACCCCGTGGTAAGTAGATTTGAGTTATGCTATTCACGTAACTCAAATTGCGTAGCTTAGATCGACTTTTCCCTTTAGTCGAGACAAGGCCTAATCCTCATTCCAAGTGCAAAGCCTGACAAAATGGCCTCTGTGCACAGACTTCCGCTCGGGTTGCAGGGAAAAAGAATGTCCTCTCGCCTAAAGAGCTGGTTGTAGAACATCTGAACAACCCCCACACAGCTGCTAGTATAGTGTCAGGTCTGCTGTATTATCTGTAGTCCACTCTGTGGCAGCTACATGTGTTTTAGCCAGTGGATTCCTATAATTTCAGAACCCCCGGTCATTTCTCCAGCTCTGCTTCTGTGCTGTCCAGTCTCACTTGACCCTCTAACCCTTTTCTCTGCTGTTGTGGAGCACAGGGATGGGTAGGCCCCATACAAATATTCTCCATGGCTATGCTCCATCCTCTCATCAGAACCTTGCTAATTCTGCTAACTATGAGACCTTCTGTGGCCCTTTTTGTAAATTGGAAGATTTAGTCTGATGTGCTGCAGTCTACTTTTGGCTAAGGATGAGGGAGTAATTCATTTTTCATGCCCATCTTTGGCCTCTCAGCAGTGATTATTAACAAGGATACTCCAGAGTGCCAATTTTGGAGGTGGCAATCCCTCTACTAGTAAAGGGATTGGTCATGCCCCATAGGCATTTGAGATCTGGTGGAGAAACATTATTCACCTATTTTTAATGCTGCATGGAGCTAGATGCAATGTTATTGCTGTTCCTACATAAATGTATTGTACAGGTCATGCCTTATAATTTAAGGCATAGAATCCATGAAAGAGCTAGACTTGGCCTCAGCCATTAATTGTTGTTGTTAACAGCACATAGATAAAGATGCTAGATAGACAATAAAAACCTTTCAGGTGCAAAAGGCTGCTGTATTTTAAGACAGTTTTTCTTTATTCATTTGAGTGTGTGTGTGTGGCGGGCTTTGTACCTTGTCTACCCCTTAAGTCAGGGGGGCAGGAGGTAACCCCGCCTCTCTACACCCATGTCTGCTCCCTCCCCCGGTAGTCAGCACAGTGTGGCCCAATGGCCAGGGTCCATCTATTGCCTCTTCCCAAGTGAAGTAATGCGGCCTAGCGGCCGGAGTCCATTCAGTGTGCCCTTAGGGCAGTGTGGCCCGACGTCCAGAGTCTGCCTAATTCTCCTCCCCTAGTGGGCTAGCACAGCCTAGTGGCCATAGTCAATACAGCTACCTCTGGAGGCAAAACAGGGGGCCTAGTGGCTGGGGGCTATCACAAGGGGGTGGCGACCCCCGGTAGGGAGGCCCAGACCCACCCAACTCCACTGGGCCCTGATAGCGGTGGAGTGGTCTGCCAAGAGGTCGGCGGGGAATCCTACCGAAACACGCTGACCTCATAAGGGCGGGAGGTATCACTCCCTCACCTTCCCTGGGTCACTGCCTACCGGCTCTCCTGCAGCAGTAGTCCATATGGTATCAGGGTCTCCAGGCTCCTCAGCACCAGACGCTCCCTGGGGTTCCGGTAGCGGCAGGCCTCTGGTCCAGGTTTCTGGCTCTTCAGCTCTCATAGGTAAGGGCTGTAACAGTTCCTGGGCTGGAGCCCCTACTGAGTCTCCTTTCTCCTCGGCAGTCAGCCCTGACTGAGCAGCTCTGCAGGCTTTTATACCTGACTTCCAGGTGGAGCATGCCCAGCAGAGCCTCGGGGGTGGGGCTTCCTCTGCTAGAAGAGAAGGTTTAAACCCCTCCGTACCAGTGTGGGGCTGTTCTGCCCCGTCACAGTGTGTGCTTTTTAAAATAGCTTTTTGTGGATATGCAGGGCTAATTACTCAGAGTAGTTGCAGAGGTGCAAATTGGGGCAGAATTTTGTTTTGCTTCATTTTTTGTTTCACTTGTTTGCATTTAGCAATGGAAATCTTACGACTTATGGTGGGTTGCTGTATTTATTACATTCATCAACTAACCAACCATCACAATAACCCAATAATTGAGAGAAGTAATATTATCCTCATTCTATAAAAGGGGGAAATTGAGATACATGGAACCTAGATTTTGGATGTGGCTGAGTTTTGCTTGCTCTATGGCTAAAAGTCGCATAAGGGAAAAGCCAGCACTGGTATCGGCACATAGGAGTTAAACTATTTGCCCAAAGTCTCTGAGGGAAATGGCATCATAGGCAGGATTTGAAGGCAGGATTTCCTGGCTTCCAGTTCTGTGGTGAGACAGCTAAACTACACTGTCTGTTCCTGGGTATATTCTGGAGCTGGATGGATTCATCTATTGTTTGTAATATACACTATCTGAAAAATAACATGTTGGGCCAGCTTTTTGCTCCAGCTTCAATCAAAAGTCCTGTTGACTTCAGGATCATGTCTTTAGTAGATTTTATACTTGCTTTTCCTAAATTGGCTTTGTAATTATGTTTGTAATATTTTTCTTTTTTCTGAAATTCTCTGATACATGATATGCTTTTCCCATCTGTCTCTGTCCAAATTAAAATTGTTTGTGAAGTTAGTTTTAGTTCTTTTATTGCATCATTATACTGAGCAGCCTGTCAGTGCTTCCATTCTAAACCCAGTTGTATAGGGCTTTATGACGCAGCTGTGCGATATTATTCTGAGCTGAAACTTGGCTTTAAATGACTCAGACTCAAGCCCCCCCCATCTTTTTTTAATACAGATAAGTAAAATAAATTGGTATGGGATGCATTTTGAAGTTAGAGGATCAAATGTTTAGACATGGAATGGTTCTGGAGGTTGGTTTTTGCCCCTCTTACTTAGAGGGAGGCTGTATCATTAGTACAGTTAGCAAGTATTGGTAACTAGTACATAGAAGATAATCACTTCTAACTTATGAGCCTGATTCTTCTCTCAGTTTTATACTGGTGTAATTCCATTAACTTCAATGGGGTTACTCCTGATTTACGTTGGCATGAGTGGGAAGAGATTCAGGTCCTGTATGTATATGGCTCTCTTCTAATTTACTCCAATTTTTTCACCACTGTAACCTATATACATACAGAGATATCAGACTACCACAACCTTTATGGCCTCTTGTGTACACATGTATTGATAGGTAAGATATGGGTCAAATTATGGTTAAGGCACTGGCTGCATTGGTGAGCAAGTGTGGATGTACAGTTCCTGGAGACATTGGGACTGATTCTGCTCCTATTTACACCTAACTCCACTGATTTCATTGGAGTTACTCCTGATTTACATTACTGTGGGAGGAGACTTGGACCCATGATCTCTCTCACACACACAATCTAGATATATAAAATATTATTTTAAAATAATTAAATCTTCTTAGGGTCACATCTTACTAACCCTGACTCAGATGACACATGTTTAGTCTTGAGAAAAGAAGACTGAGGGGGACCTGATAAGAATCATCAAACATGTTAAGCGTTGTCATAAAGAGGACAGGGACCGGTTGTTCTCCACGTCAACTGAAGGTAGGACAAGTAATGGGCTTTATGCAGCAAGGGATATTTAGGTTAGATATTAGGAAGAACTTTCTAACCAAAAGGGTAGTTAAGCTCTGGCATACGCTTCCAAGGGAGGTTTTGGAATCCCTATCCTTGGAGGTTTTTAAGAACAGGTTGGACAAACACCTGTCAGGGATGATCTAGGTTTATTTGGTCCTGCATCAATGCAAGGGGCTGGACTTCATGATCTCTTGAGGTCCCTTCCAGCCCTACATCTCTATGATTCTATATGCCTGTTCCCATAGTCCTGTGTGGAACTAGGCATGTGAGAAAGAGTAATCATCACATTAGTAAGGGTTTGCAGACTAAGTCCTTACTTACTATTTTGAAAGACTGGCTATTAGGGATACTTAGAAACTCATTGTTTAATGTTTTCCAATACAAATGTTAGCTCCGTACTGGATTAATACACCATGGTTGGATATGATACACTCTAATAGCTCTGAAGGACCTGCTAGCAAATATGGTTTCTGACATCTTTTAGAGTCCTGACTAGCCCAATATATTGAAGCAGCAAATGTCTGAGATCCATTTAGTGACCTCTCTGAAAAATAAGTTGACAGAATCCATCATGACTAAATGTGTCTAAGATGAGTGATCTGTGATGTGCTGAGCTGGGGAGAGCCTTGGTGCATTTGTTCAGATCAAGAATCATCTTTCACTAAGACCTGGATTGAAGTGAAAGTGACTAGAAATTTTTGTTTGGCTGTCATGGCAGGCACTCATCTCTGGAATGCTCCCTGGCAGCCCAATGTGGAACCACGGTTACCTCTCTGCTTCAGTTTCCCCTAGTGGGCTTTCAATAAGTTCAATGAGGCTGGCGAACAGAGCCCATTCAAGGGTCTAGTTTATTTAATTGACCACCAAATGTGGTAAACAAGCAAGCTTTCTCCAATAAGCTTTCTCCTTCTTTGATAAGTCCCCAGGCTTTAGAAGGCCCAGGTATTCCTTAACTAATTAACTACCACCCAGACATAGGTGCATCTGGATTGGCGTATTCTCCTTAGTGGAGCCTGTCACAGGGAGGGTGAGTACCTGACCCTTCAGAGAGCCAGTCCCTGTGGACAGTCACCATTTGTGTTATTTTTTAGAGAAACCTCATTAAATACTGCCATTAAGTAGGAGAGTTCAAATTAACGCCTCGAAAATGCAAAAAAATAACAAAAGAATGGCATGAACCATGGGTTACCTAAAGCAAGACTGAATTTAACCTTCTGGGCCTCTAGAGCCAAAGGCAGCCTTTGATATGAACGAGTGCAACCCCACTGAAGTCAATGAGCCTCATTCTCTACTGCCCTGCATCTTGTGGAGGGAATTACACTTGTGTAAAAGGTTTCAGAGTAACAGCCGTGTTAGTCTGTATCCGCAAAAAGAACAGGAGTACTTGTGGCACCTTAGAGACTAACAAATTTATTTCAGCATAAGCTTTCATGGGCTACAGCTCACTTCTTCAGATGCATAGAGTGAAACACACAGACAGAAGATATTTATACAGACAGAGAACATGAAAAGGTGGAAGTACGCATACCAATTGTAAGAGGACAATCAATTGAGATGAGCTATCAGTAGCAGCAGAAGAAAAAACTTCGAAGTGATAATCAAGATGACCCATAGAAGGTGTGAGGAGAACTTAACATGGGGGAAAAAAATTCAATTAGTGTAATGACCCAACCATTCCCAGTCTCTGTTTAGACCTAAGTTAATTGTGTCTAATTTGCATATTAATTTGAGTTCAGCAGTCTCTCTTTGGAGTCTGTTTTTGAAGTTTTTTTGTTGCAAAACTGACACCTTCAAGTCTGTCACTGAGTGATTAGAGAGGTTGAAGTGTTCTCCCACTGGTTTTTGAATGTTATGATTCCTGATGTCAGATTTGTATCCATTTATTCTTTTGCATAGAGACTGCCCAGTTTGGCCAATGTACATGGCAGAGGGGCATTGCTGGCACATGATGGCATATATCACGTTGGTAGATGTGCAGATGAACGAGCCCCTGATGGTGTGGCTGATGTGGTTAGGTCCTATGATGATGTCACTTGAATAGATACGTGGACAGGGCTGGCATCGGGCTTTGTTGCAAGGATAGGTTCCTGGGTTAGTGTTTTTGTTGTATGGTGTGCAGTTGCTGGTGAGTATTTGCTTAAGGTTGGGAGGCTGTCTGTAAGCGAGGACTGGTCTGTCTCCCAAGATCTGTGACAGTGAGGGATCATCTTTCAGGATAGGTTGTAGATCTTTGATGATGCGTTGGAGAGGTTTCAGTTGGGGGCTGAAGGTGGCGGTAGTGGCGTTCTGTTATTTTCTTTGTTGGGCCTGTCCTGTAGTAGGTGGCTTCTGGGTACTCTTCTGGCTCTGTCATTCTGTTTTTTCACTTCAGCAGGTGGGTATTGTAGTTTTAAGAATGCTTGATAGAGATCTTGTAGGTGTTTATCTCTGTCTGAAGGATTGGAGCAAATGCGGTTGTATCTTAGAGCTTGGCTGTAGACAATGGATCGAGTGGTGTGTCCTGGATGGAAGCTGGAGGCATGTAGGCAAGTATAGTGGTCAGTGGGTTTCCGGTATAGGGTGGTGTTTATGTGACTATCGAGGGCTTCTTTTCCATGGGTCCAGATGATAAAGATATCATCAATGTAGCGCAAGTAGAGTAGGGGCGTTAGGGGACGAGAGCTAAGGAAGCGTTGTTCTAAGTCAACCATAAAAGGAGCGTAAAGTGCTACCAAATCAGAATGGTAACATTTTACACCCGCTTAGCCCAGGGGTAAATGGCTCCACAAGGTTCTAGGAAATGGACAGGTAAGCCCAATGTAACAAATTAACTGCAATGAAATCATACCCAGTAACACCAAGGGCTCAGTTGGGCCCACAATATGTGAGATCACGCAGGGTGATTATGGATAAACGTGTATATACTAAAATTGCATTCCTTAACGTTCACTCTTTTCTCCAGGCCATTCCTTTATGTTAATATCAGCTCTTTTTTTTTTTTTACTGAATCACAAAATAACTCTATAGTATTAAAAAGAGGAATCTTGTATAATGTGTGTATGGGTGAAGACTTCAGGGAGGGAATCCTGGCTCCATTGAAGTCAATGGCATTTTGCTGTTAGCTTCCAATGTGTCAAAATTTCATCCCTCATCTTCGCATTTCTTATGGCCTCTTGTGTAAACATAGATAATGGCCTAACTAAAACTTTAAGCCAGTGTCTGCAAGTCGGAGCAGGCTGGAGATGCGTTGCTCTAGTAGGAATTCCTGGAGATATCAGGCCTGATTTACACCAGTGTGGGAGGAGAATCCAGCCTGCTGTCTTCCGGAGACAGCTGGGGAGAGAGCAGGCCAAAGTAGCCCGTGAAACACCCTTTAAAAGAATGCAGCAGGAATTCTACCAGTTTTGGCTCTGGACCAGTGCTGCAGAGTAGTGTGAATGCATTAGCAGGGTCATGGCTCTGTCTGCATCTCTTCCTACCCACTTTGAGAAGGCTCACAGAGGGAATGTATCAACTGGAATTATAACTAGCCTCTGTGCTTCGTGTGCTCTCCCCTTCCACCTCACTCCCATTGTGTATTTGTGCAGGGCTAGTCATAAATATGTATTTATTGTATATGCTGTTTCTTATTAAAGCAGAAGTAATGTTTTGTTCGCAGGCATCAGGGTCAGTTACATCCATATATCTTTTCCTAGCAGCTATAGGAGAAGGAAAAACTCCCCAAAGTGCTTTTGACTTTTCAGGGTATTTAAGCTTAAAAAATTGACCTGGCAGAAGTCCAATCTGGAAGATTTTAATCTGAAAATAACAGTGTATTAAATATCTACTGTCACTGCTCACATATTTTTTTATTGTTAGTTTGAGTATATCATGTGTTGAGTTTTTTTGGGTGGGGTATTTAAATTACCCAGAGGTACATTGGAATGATTACAAAATCATACTTAATTCTTTGACTTCAGTGAAGTTATTCTGGATTTACATTGGTTTAACTAACAGCAAAATTTGTGCTATTGTTGGATTACAGATAAGCGTGATTACATGTCAAAACGGGTAAATTTGTTTAAGCTCCAAATCTTGATAATACCCCTTAGAAGTAACACACAGAGATTTTTCACTTTTTTGTTTAAATAACAAACTAAAAATGTGTCTAGACTATGACCATGAGCTTGAATCTGATTTCATTTACACAATTCTCCATTGCATTCCAGCCATCTTAGGTTATTGTGACTCCACTGAAACCAGTGGAGTTGTATTTGCATAAAACTAGTGTAGTGAATTTAAGAATCAGGTCCTCACTTCAGTGGAATTATTCCTGATTTACAGTTATGTAACAAAGATCTGAGTGTGACAGATCTTTTGTTCAACATGGTAAATTACAGATAGTACTGGCCCTGAACTATGGGGTCCCACATATGGGCTTGTCTCTGACCCATTTCTACTGTATCCTGGATTAAACATCTTGTGGTTGAATAAAAAAAAAATCCCTTTACTTAGGACTTTACAGTGATAAATCATGTGCAGGAAAAAAGTGAAAATTATCTTTGCATGTGCCCAGGTGGTTAGAAACATGGGGATGAAGGAAAGCCCTTATTTGTAAGCCTGTGAAGGAAAAACAATAGACTTTCAGCAAATGCCTACATTTTCCCATGTGTTTTATATTCATAAGAGCAGCATCTTGACACAGTATTAGTATAATCATGTGAATGAAGACCTGACTGTGGCAGTTCTTAAAGCAGGAGGCAGAGATGCACAAGAGTGCCATGGTGCTATGTGTTTAGTTCAGCTAGGGAGGGGAAAAAACCAAAACAAAATAAACAAACCCACCACAACATCCCTGGAGTTATTAATGGATAACTTTCAAATGAGAATGGTGATGAAGATTATAAATCTTAATTCCAGTAAGCACTAAGCTTAAAATAAATAGTTTGTGTTTTTGTTGAAAGTCTCAGAGGGCCCCTGCGGCTAGCATATAAATGTTTTACCACTGTTAACATTTTATTTTGAATTACAACGAATTCAACTGTTTTGACCAAAACAACTCCTACAAGTGAATACACTGACTCAGTGGGTGTAGTACTCTAAAATGGATATCTTCTTGTATTTAAGTACATTTTAATACAGTCTGTTTGCATATGGTGCATACCGGTGCCAAGAAAAGCAAAGCTGCACATGCCTTATCTAGCTTTCTTACTCCGTGTTTTTTCTGTCTTGAAAGCTGACATATTTTTATCATTATTATCCCTGTAGTTCCCAGATATTTCAGATAATAGACTCTAACTTGATCTTTTGGAACTTGTGCAGGTCTATATCTTAGCTTTGGCTTCTTGGGGTGAAGTTTGTGTCCTTCCACAACCTAAACTGCACATATGTTGGAAACCAGTTTAAATGTGTGGATATTTTAACACTGATTTCAGATGGACCTCGGTGGTGTTAGTGGAATAGAGGGGGCTCATGGGTTCATTATTGGGATACAAAACTCTTCACATCTATGTACTTCGTATCTAATTCAGGTCCATAATGACCACAGGTCATTATGCTCTGATGACTGTTGGAGGGCCTTGTTAAATGAATTTGCTCTCAATGCAGATACGAGTGGAGGAGTGTCCCCGCACCGAAACCTACATCAGTTAGCAGTCTCAGCAGGGCTAAATGGGAATGGAGACCGATCCATGGAGATTGCCTCTCTTGAAGGGGCAGAAGCACATCAGTGGGGCAGTGAGGGAAAGCTTGTACTACTTTTGTCTGAGCTGTATCTAAGTCATGCATAACTAGAGTACTTGGCAATTAATTTGGCATATTTCATTCTTTAAAAAAATGAGTCTAAGGTTACATCTACTTTTTATTTAATATGGTCAAGAAGCAAATGCAATTCAGTAATTTAAATGAGTCGCCGTTCTGTTATCCGTAAGCAGGGCCAGCTCCAGGCCCCAGCCGAGCAAGCTCGTGCTTGGGGCGGCAGATTTCAAAGGGCGGCATTCCATCTAATCCTTTTTCGTTTGTTTTGTTTTGTTTTGCGCTTCACCGCTTTGGCCGCCCTTGTAGGTTTTTTCTTTTTGGTTTACTGCTCCCGCCGCCCTGTAGGGGGCGGAGGAGGGGAGTGCCCTGCATCAAACCCGGTAGGGCAGTCCGCGTCCTTCTCTGCCTGCCGAACGGAGCGGCGCGGAGCCCTCCCAGCAGGTGGCGCAGTGGGAGGGGCCGCGTGGCAAGCGCCCTGCTTAAGGAAGCCCTGGCCGCACCCCTTCTCCTCTCCCCCTCTCCCCCGCTAGCCGGGGTGCGCACTCCGCTGCCCAGGGTCTGCAGGGCCGGGAGTCCCCCTGCACCCATGCTCCCACCGCCTCGCAGGTATTTTTTTTGTTTTTATTTTTTCTTTCTTTCGCCACTCCGGCAGGTGGGCCAGTTTGTCGTCCCCCCCGACCGTCGCTCCGGCCAGGGGCAGGTTTGTTTCCCCTCCCCCTTTGCTGCTCCAGCCGGCCGATTTGTCCACCCCCCTTTGCTGCTCCGGCCGGGGGCAGGTTTGTTTTCCTCCTCCCCTCCCTCCCCCCGCCCTCCTCCCCGGCTGCTCCGGCCGGCCAGGCGTTTTTTGCTTTGGGCGGCAAAAAAGCCAGAGCCGGCCCTGTCCGTAAGCATCTTGCTTTATCCCTATGTGTATATTTTCATTCCATAACCACCAGCAAGAACTGTCATCTGAAAAGGGAGAAGTGAGGAGATCAGTGGAGAAAGGAGAAATCTTTTCTTTCCGATACAATACCGCATGAGGAAAAGATCAATAATACTTTGATCATTACATTTTGAAAATGACCTGACACAAGTCGTCAATGGCTCAGCCATGCTAAACATGTGTGGTTCTCACACACACACACATGAAGATCAATATTTAAATGCAAGGCAGGTGTGAAAGACAAATTGAACTCTTTATCCTTGAATGCTTTGCTGTTTCTTACCAAACTCACTACATGGGTGTTTCCTAGAGGTTGATGTGTTAATATAGCTTCAGCTGGCTCTGCCACATGAGCTTCAGCTCCACTGTAAAATTCAGGCATGTAATTTTCCACAAATGTAGGTAGTAACTGTGGTGGAAGCTATGAGATAGACCTGGCGTGCACATTTTTACCCCATGCAAGGGAGAGAGTTAGGAGAAATGATGAGATTGACTATTATAAATTCATTCAGAACCTGCATTTAGGTTTCTGTTGTGTACAGTGATCAGTGTGGGTAACACTCACACATTTGTTCTGTGCCCATGTATGCTTGAATGGTGTTGGGATGTGAAGATAAATGACACCACCGTGCCCCTTTTTTTCTCCTCATCTCTTCTTTCTCTTCCATTTTGCTTTTGTTTATTTCCTCTTTTTTTCATTCGTGTTTGGAGCCAGCTTGTTCTTTATGTTCAAGATATTTGGGAATTTGATGATGTGTAGTGATGTGTAATACTCTTGGTGTTAAGGATGCTGGTTATTATTTTTAGTTGTTTAGAAATTAGCACAAACTTTTAGGAATTTTTGAAATCCAAACTCAGATCTGAATTTTGTAAAAGCCCCCTAACTCTGTAATAACCTAAACCAAAAAGTCTGGCCAGAAAACACTCACATTTGTGGGGTGGGTATTTCAACAGTAGATCCAGATTCAGATATCTTTTGTATCTGCTTCTTATTGTGAAATTCCAATAAAGAAGGGGTGTG
Organism: Trachemys scripta elegans; assembly: GCF_013100865.1. NCBI lineage: Eukaryota > Metazoa > Chordata > Testudines > Emydidae > Trachemys > Trachemys scripta. The sequence continues at coordinate 116,426,191 of NC_048302.1, forward strand.
TGTAATGTTCAAGGATTAAAAAAAAAAAAAAATCCCTTCTCCCTGCAATTTCTCAGACACACACCAGCATGGGGTTCTTTAAACCAATACTCTGGTCTTTACCTGCTCCGCGGACATGCAGGTGGACTGGCAGACTGTTTTGAAGCTGCTGTGGTTTGCGGAAAAAGCTGGTCTTCAAAGGAAAGGCAGCGTTTGAGAAAATAAAGCTGGCGTTCTGATGATTGGAACTGAACACTAAAGTTTTTAAAGATCAGGTCCCATCAGATTTTTTTTTAAATAAAAAAGCTTTTCTTTTTTCTGAAATTCCAGCTTTTACGTTAAAATCATGCTGCTCCCTGACCCACAACTACTTCAAAGATATTCTGCCTACAGTGGCTGCACAGTTTGGGCTGACTAAGCTGTTGGATGATGCAAACTGCTGTGGGGTTTGACATCTCACAGGCTCCTAACATCTCTGGCCAAAAGGCTCTCATTCATTAAAAATGAAATGCAGAGTTAAAAGAAAAATAGGAGAAAATATACAATTTAAAAAAAAAAACTTTAAGCCTTTAAATGCTTCTTGAATAATTAAAATGAGAACACGTTATTGGTTTTCCAAAAACAAAAATTCACTTAACCCATAGAATAGCCCACTCATTAATATTAATATTTGTTATTTGTATTGTGGTAGCAGCTAGAGGCCCCACCCATGACTGGTGCCTCACTGTGCTGTGTGCACTACAGGTAGAATCAGTGCCTGCCCCAAAGAGCTTACAATCTAAATAGACAAGAGAGAGAAAATGTAGGGAAAAGGAAATATCTTCATTTCACAGATGGGGAAAGGAGGCACAGAGAGATTTAGTGACTTGCCTAAGGTCACACTGGAAATATGTGGCAGAGCAGGGCATTGAACCCAGATTTCCTCAGTGCTGATTTAATACCTTAGCCACATCCTTTCTCCTCATGTCCCTGTTTCAGGGCCCACTGAACTCAATGGAATGTTTGGTGTGTTTCTCTAAAAACATGACTATGTTCCATCCTATAACACCTTCCACATGAAGATCTCACAGGCCTTTACAAACAATAATGAATGTAGCTTCTCAAAGTCCCTGTGACATTGGTATGGTAAATACCCTTTTACCTACCTGAGGAGGAAACTGAGAGAGAGAAATTAATCAGCCTTCACATGTGTCAAAAGTTCAGTTGCACACCCCACTTGGCCATTCAGAAGACTACCTTGAGGGGATCCGGTGGATGGATTGTTTATTTTAAAATTCTGCTGTCTAAACACAGCCCGACACTGTCCCTATCTTTGGGCCTCTGAGCATGCTGTCTGGGCACAGATCTTAGATCTTCCAGAGATCTGAGACCAGACAGCCCCATACCCAAGCCCTAGAACCAGTACCGACCCCTCAGATTTTCCCCATTGCTTAAACACACCCTCTCCAAGAACTCCACCCAAATATCATAGAATATCAGGGTTGGAAGGGACCTCAGGAGGTCATCTAGTCCAACCCCTTCTCAAAGCAAGACCAATCCCCAACTAAATCCCAGCCCAGACTTTGTCAAGCCTGACCATAAAAACCTCTAAGGAAGAAGATTCCACCACCTCCCTAGGTAACCCATTCCAGTGCTTCACCACCCTCCCAGTGAAAAAGTTTTTCCTTATATCCAACCTAAACCTCCCCCACTGCAACTTGAGACCATTACTCCTTGTTCTGTCATCTGCTGCCACTGAGAACAGTCTAGAGCCATCCTCTTTGGAAGCCCTTTCAGGTAGTTGAAAGCAGCTATCAAATCCCCCCTCATTCTTCTCTCCTGCAGACTAAACAATCCCAGTTCCCTCAGCCTCTCTTCATAAGTCATGTGCTCCAGCCCCCTAATCATTTTTGTTGCCCTCCGCTGAACTCTTTCCAATTTTTCCACATCCTTCTTGTAGTGTGGGGCCCAAAACTGGACACAGTACTCCAGATGAGGCCTCACCAATGTCGAATAGAGGGGAATGATCACGTCCCTCAATCTGCTGGCAATGCCCCTACTTATATAACCCAAAATGCTGTTAGCCTTCTTGGCAACAAGGGCACACTGTTGACTCATATCCAGCTTCTCGTCCACTGTAATCCGTAGGTCCTTTTCTGCAAAACTGCTGCCTAGTCACTCGGTCCCTAACCTGTAGCAGTGCATGGGCTTCTTCCATCCTAAGTGCAGGACTCTGCACTTGTCCTTGTTGAACCTGATCAGATTTCTTTTGGCCCAATCCTCCAATTTGTCTAGGTCCCTCTGTATCATATCCCTACCCTCCAGTGTATCTATCACTCCTCCCAGTTTAGTGTCATCTGTAAACTTGCTGAAGGTGCAGTCCACGCCATCCTCCCAATCATTAATGAAGATTTTGAACAAAACCAGCCCCAGGACCGACCCTTGGGGCACGCCACTTGATACCGGTTGCCAACTAGACATGGAGCCATTGATCACTACCTGTTGAGCCCGATGATCTAGCCAGCTTTCTATCCACCTTATAATCCATTCATCCAGCCCATACTTCTTTAACTTACTGCAAGAATACTGTGGCTATATATTTGCAGTTTACCTCTTCCAGAGGGCATGTGGTTGGTGTAAAGCATGAAGTGCACAGATGCTTTGCATAGGATTCTGACACATTGCTCTTTTTAATAGCACAAGAAATTCTCATATCTGTATAAAAATAAGAAGACCTACATGCCCTTCCCTGGCTCAGTTTCCTCACCACCCCTGAGCATTCTTTGGGCTGGAGCCCTTCTGTTGCAGTGCCAGGCTTGGGATCTGAAACATTGAGCCTTTCCCCCATAGCTTGCCTTCTCTGATCTTGGTTGGTCTGTCTCCTGACCAAAACCTCCTGTCTGGTTCCCTGAACTTTCCTCCTGAGAGGCCTTTTTTAAAGGTTAACATTACACCTTGGTGTCTTTGTTCTGCTGTTTGGTAACATTCCAGTCTTCAGCCTCCGAGCCCCAACTGGCCCATTGTCCCAAGGTGCTTCACCCTGAATAGGCATTTGCTGAGTTTCAATGACCCACTAATGCCCTTGGTCCAGAGGTGAAAGTAAGCCAGTCCGGTCTGGCGTACTGGACTGGACCGGCTTCCCTGGCAGTGATTTAAAGGGCCCAGAGTTCCAGCTGCTACGGGGAGCCCTGGGTCCTTTAAATCACTGCTGGAGCTCTGGCAGCCGGGCTTGGGCGGGGATTTAAAGGGCTTGATGCTCCAGCCACTGTGGAGAGCCCTGGACCCTTTAAATCCCCGCCCGAGCCCGGCTGCCGGAGCCCTGGGGCAGCGGTGGCTGGGCTCCGGCTGCGCTTTAAAGGGCCCGGGGCTCCCCTCAGCGGCCGGAGCCCTGGGCCCTTTAAATCACTGCCAGAGCCCAGCCGCCCCAGGGTAGCAGTGGCAGGGCTCCCATGGTGATTTAAAGGGCCTGGAGCCCTGTGACAGCCGGAGTCCCAGGCCCTTTAATTCGCCCCTGAGCCCTGGGGCTCCCAGGCGTCTCTGCAGCTCATAGGTCCAGGGTGATTTAAAGGCCCTGGGGCTCCCAGCCACAGCCGGAGCCCCAGAGCCTTTAAATCTTGAAAGGCCCCGCCTCTTCCGGTTGAGGCCACGCCCCCGTTCAGGACTCCAGCGTACCGGTAAGTCCTTTAAGTTACTTTCACCCTTGCCTTGGTCTAGCAGTGAAGTATCCCAGCCCTGCTAGCCTATGGTGAACTCCACATTTACACAGAGGTATTTCATGATACAGCAGTTTTCATAATAACAATTTCATAGTATCAACCAGAATTCATAAGTTGCCCAGAGAAATCCCCCAATTAATTGCTCCGTGTCATCCCCAAGCCTGATATCCCTCCCAAGTAGGAATTACGGGACTAGAGTAGTTTTATATCTGCAGAACTCCATTAACTTGAGCAGCACTTTGCACCACTGCCAGTGAGAGCTGAATCAGCTTTGGAACCCACTGCTTTACTAAAGGGGCAGATATGTGAGAGATTGTGGGCCTGGTTCCCAGCTGCCTTGCACGTACACATGTGCAAGGCGGGTGTAAAATGCTACCACTGCTCGAAGAGATTAGAGAATTCTGCTTTGGCAGAGCTCTACACTCACTCTGCATAGGTGTAAAGCCTTCCAGAGCCTTGTAAGTGATCACTTTGTGTTTTAGCCTGACTTACTTTATAACATTTTCGTACCATAATTTCTTTGTTTATCTGTCTATGATGTTTACACCCCCACCCCTTTATTTGGTGTCAGTTTCACAGCTGGAAACAATTTATTTAATCCTAAATAGCAAGATTTAATACAGTTGCTTCAGCTTGTTACAGTTTCATTGTGTTGGTTCTAAGTTCAGTGGAGCTGGGGTTTTTTTAAAAGCAGTTTTCGTTTTGGTTAAGAGTCTTTTAATACATAATGGTAACCATTTGACTGACAGCTCCATGGACTAAAAATGCTGTTCATTTTATCCTCTTGTAATAAACCATTTATGGTAACAGTGATGCCATTTATTTCAGCAGTGCAAAACTAACCCCTTGTATCAGTATGAAAGTAACCACCTGGAGAACTAACAATAATTTACATACCCCTGGGACAACATTCTGCTCTTGATTACACAGCTGTAAACCCAGGGATATCTCCAAGTACATTCTGAATAATTCTGTTGGCTTCAGTGGAGTTACTCTAAGTTTACACTGGTGTAATGAAGAGAAAAATGTAACTAATCTAACTAATTCAGCAATAATGCACGAGAAGTAAATCTAAACTTTGTTGCTCGTCTAATAAATTAGCTGCTAATCCTCATAATTAAACTACAAAGTAGTTCATTTGATGTAAGCAGTATAACTAGGTTGGTTCTAATATAAGCTAGGTAGTTACCAAATTTGAGAGGCTGAGAGTATTATTGCTGTGACAACAATAGTTAATTCAAATAATGATAGAGTTTTAATAGATAAGGTTGTCTGACCGAATTAGCAAAAGCAGATTTGCAGGATAATTGTATGCCATTAATTCCTCTTTCTCCCCCCCCCCCCGTCATCTCTCCCCTACAATTGCAACCATCAATCTGTTCCAGTGCATTATGCCCTGGGAGTTTTTAAAGTTACCAGTGCAGAAGTTGAACATTTATCATTAGTAGGAAAAGACATCCATGGAATGTTTGAGCAATATGGTAGACGAAACGCAGTATCTTCAAAACAAACAAATCATCAAGCCAACAAAGCCATAGACCTGAAGATGCGCATTGTGGAACAAAGAGAGGAAATGCATTCATCTGAGAGTTACAAAATACTTCACTACATTGGAAGGACAGCCTCTGACACCAGTGGTTTGATAAGCATAAGCCTCCTGTGCCATTCTACCTGCTTCTAGTTTTCTTGAGGAATTAACTTGCTATCGAGTCTAGTGCTTTGGAAGGGAAAACTACTGTTCCCATAAAGCAGATCTTATGTAATTGTTCTGTTCTTCATTTACTTCTCCTTAACTTGATCTGTTATCATATTTCTCTTTTTAAAATAACGTTTCAAGCTTTCCGATAAATGTTTACATGCATTTCTTATCACTTCTGTGTTGAATACTAGTACTTTTGTATTTACATGAGCCACTTCACAAGTCAGACACTAATATTTTACACTCTCTCTCTCTTGAGTGCTGCAGTGTTAAAGGTTTGCAGCAAATATCTGCATGGCGTGGTTTAATGTGGTAGTTAGCACAGTACAACTTTTTTTGGGGTGCACATTCCAGAGCAGCATGGATTTGCTTCCAGCTTCAGTACCAGGAAGCAGAGAATTGTTGTAATTACCAAACCAAACACCTGGATGTAGATGACTAGAATTTTGGGGAAGTTTGGCTTTCCAGAAGGGCAATCAAACTTTGCCTGTGGCTCCTGTCTCTATAATGGGACAAACCAACATCTGGTACAGTAACATCTGTAAACATTGGGAAAGTTTGGGTATGGATCTAAATTTAGCAGTTTGGGGTCCACCTCTGATTTTAATTTTACATTCTGCAGAGTTCTGATTGGGCCCAAACGTTAACTTGCTAACCTCTCAAGGACGTTACTATGGTGATGAGCGTGTTCTAAAAGCCTATATAGAGCAGAATAGAAACGAGTTATATAGATTCATCAATGCTCATTTTCTTGTTCCTGGGCTTCCTGACTTGTCCTGCAGCATGTGAAATGAGTAATAATCCCCTGCTGCTGTGACCACCATGATCTCTACACTTCACTCACATATAGATTTTATTTTTTAAACCATGTAACTAAACGTAGGGGTTGGGTAATTGGGACAATCAGCTCTGCAGATCTCCTAGGCCCCACAGGGCTGAAACAAAGCTTCTGCGTTGCTCCTAAATGAAGGTTTTTACACTCCTCTACAGAAGCAGGGCTGTCTGCCAGGTACCAATAAACTGTTGCTCTTAGGCATGCTTTGTGTCACATCCTTGCAGTTGCCTCTCTGTTCAAAAGGTCAAGCTCTGCTCAGTTGGGTATTGTGTCCATCATAGTGTTTTCACACCATGTAATGTGTTTCTACTGTCACCTTCTCTGTGTCTCCTGGTTCCCACTCTGTGATGAATGCTGACCCATTGCTCCAGCTATTTGGCCATGCCTGCCCCTACCTCCTATCCTGCTATTGCACATCTGTCTGATCCATGTAATTCAGAGCTATTTCTATGTGACATGGTGTGCTCAGCAATGTTTCCCTCCTCTCACCAACTGTTTCTCCTTTGAGCTGTGTGTTGCTTGGCTTTTATGAAGGTACCCTAATGATCCCTTCTGGGATCTATATGGGCCTGACATACTCCCCGGGACTCTCTGCTGTGCTGCGTGAACGCACACCTTGAAGCACACTTTTGAAGGGGAATAACACCTTGCCCTTTGGGCCAACACACCTCTGTCAAATGTTTAGTACATTGGTTACAATCTGAGGCACAGAGATGTGTGTGAGCCAGGAGGTCAGGATATGAATTCAGTTGTTTCCAAACTACTACAAAGTTTAGGAGGGCAGGAGTGGGTTTCTGATCCTGTCTTCAGTTCAGGCCCATTTCTAGCAGAGTGCAGTTTTGCGCTGATCCCCAAGGAACTGAGAAGGTAGGGCTTTTTCATTTCCAATTTCTGGGATTCTCCGAGATCTTTTGCAAATAGAGTTACACTCTACGCGCGCTAGGCTGATCTTTAGGAGTTTTCTGACTCTATCTGGAACATTTTCTGCAGCTTTTCTTGATTAAGGAATAAATGGTGCATCCTGGCCAGGTCCCTGCCTACCAGCATTGAAATGAATACATCTTGGCTATAGAATGAAACGTGTTTTATCTTATGTTTAGTGATTGGCTAACACTGACTATTGTACTTAAGGTGCAGAGCCCAATTCCAATTAGTCTTTATGGTCCCTATATTATGAATGCATAAAATTAGGCATAATGGTTAAAGTCAAACAGTTTCTCAGGATATTGTAAATACCATCTTCTAAAATCTAGATGTTTTTGTAAAACTTCCATTCTGCTTTTGTGATGTGGGAGCTAGTGGGCTTTCTACAACCTTGTACCTTGATCCTGGAAGGGCTTAGGCACTTGCTTAACTTTATGCACTACAAGTAGGCCCATTGAAGTTAATGGGGCTACTCATAGCGTGTAAAGGTAAACACATAAGTGTATGCAGGATCAGGGCCTCGGTTGCTGCTTCTGCCTCACAAACTTAGAATTTAGCAAGATTTGAAGAGGGATTAGACGTGTATATGGATAACATGAATTTGTACAGCACCTAAGGCATTGGGGTCCTGGTCCATGACTGGGGCTCCCAGATGCTACTTCAGTACAAATAAATAAGACTAAAAATACCCAGAGTTGTTATAGTCATTTCTTAAAAAGAAGGGATATAAAACTTGTGTTTGTGTTTCAGGTTTTAAACCAATCTTTATTAGAGATTAGGATGAGACCGATGACCAGCTGATTTAATGATCTAGTGAAACCTTCAGTTTCTGCTGCCCTAGTCATACCAGAGGCGGCCCTGGCTGCAACCTCAATTGCCCCGGGATGCTCCATTTGCTCCCCAAAAGGTTCTGTCACTACAGAGGATCGGGGGAGCAGGGGAGGAGTATGGTAGGGGACCTAGGCCTACCCACTCTACCGGGTCTCAACAAGGCCTTAGGGGTTTATCAAAGCATCCAACCCAGTTATTGAGCTACCCCAAATTGTTTTCCCCTGGGTCACTTCCTACCAGTCTAGAACTCCTTCGTTTGGGATGTGGTCATTGTCTTATGGACTCTCCTCGGTCTCTTAATGTCCTGTTCAATCAACCTCCTGTAGGGTTTTCAACTCCCAAAGGGAGTGGGGATGGAGGTGGATCCAAGTCCCTGCTGCTTGAGCAGCCTTCACCATGCTGTTGCCACTCCTGTCATAGTGCTCAGCGTCAGTCTTGCTTCCTGGTGTCACATACAACTTATTCCCTGCCCCCACCCTCTTCCTGGGCGACCAGTGTCCTTTTAAACTGTTTTTCCAGTGGGAACATGCCCTGCACCTGTTGAGGAGTGGGGCCTCCCTAGACCAGGATTGTCTACTCTGAGTCATGCTTCAACGTGGGGCCTGTAGACCCCATTACACCTTCATAGGGGGCAAATTACTCACTTCTGCCCACTGTGGAATTGCTTTCAAATGAAGGTGTAAGAGTCTTTTGCTGGCTACTGTTGGAGTCAGGATACTGGAATATATGGACCACAGGTCTTATCCAGTCTGGTAATTCCTGTGTTCCTGAGAGAAGCTGCATGACACACTATGGGAGCAGAGGAAACCCAACTTTCTTCCTTTAGTAATAGGTCTGCTAGAAAAAACGATTGCAAAATATGAAAACTTCTCTAAGGTGCTGGAACATGGAAAGGAAAATCTACAAGGAAGGCAGATGGAGACCAGCATAGTGACCATTGGAAATTCACATGCCTAACTTTAAGAGAGAGACAAGGTGGGTGAGGTAACATCTTATATTGGACCAACTGAAGTTGGTGAAAATGACAAACTTTTGAACGTTAGACAGGAGAGAGCGAGAGAGAGAGAGAGAGAAGTCAAGCAGGCATGATTTTAATAATATGGAAAGTTTTCATAGCAGAGTGATTATGGAATGTTGAGGGTGGAAGGAGTATGGGGAGTTAAAAAGGTGTGAGTGGTTCCCAGGGTTACTGCCTAGGGCAATCCTTAAACTACGCTCCTCCTAATTTCAAATTTGCTTGTATGTTTAAAGATAGAATACCTTCATCCAGTCTAGTCTATGGTGTATTTATAGAACCCCAACTGCTGTACTATGTAGGTGCCACTACATATATTGAAACTTGCCATTTTCTACCATTTCCACCGTTCACCTCTACAGTAGGGATCCCATAAATCCTGCCACCAAAATAAAATTGACTGGGTATTTTAAAAGATAGTTTCCACCTACTCTGCTGTAGCTAAAATGTGCTGGATAAATGTGTGATCAAGCAGTGCTGCTGGCATATTCCAAAGAGAAGTTGACCTTTAGTTCATGCCAGTGAATGAGAGGGTGTGGAGGGTCAGCCAAGAAACTCCCAGGATAAGGAGAAAATGTGGGGAGTGAATGCCACTGAGCTGCAGCATCTCTCGGTGCCCACGGATGGTGACGTCTAGGGACATGGTCTCTGTGGTCTCTGGACTGGAGAATGGGAGGGACCTGTCCATTGTCTCTACTGTGTCTGGAACAGGCTTGGGCCTTAGGGGAATCTGCAGGATCTGGGCCACATCCAGGTCAATAAAGTTATTCACTGCACCCAGGGCCATCCCTAGGAGGATGTGGGGCCCAGGACATAGGCACGGAGTTTCTAATCTGCCGGGGGGTGCTCCCTCCTGGTTCCTCCCAGGCCCTGCCCCCACTCCACCCCTTTCCCCAAGGCCCCACCACTGCCCTGCTTCTTCCCCCCACCCCGCCTCTTCCCCACCCAGTTCTGCCCTTTCCCAGAGCATACTGCGCCCTTGCTCCTCTCCCCTCCCCCCAGCGCCTCCTGATGCCGCGGACGAAACATCTGATCCGCTGTAGACGCTGAGAGGGAGGGGAGGCGATGATCAGTGGGTGCCACCGGCGGGCAGGAGGCACTGGGGGGGAGGTTCTGGTAGGGGAGCTCCTCCTCACTCTCCCCGCCAGCCTGCTGCTCGCCTCCCTGTTCGCCTCCTCACCCTGGTTGCCCTCCTGCCCGCCTCACCTCCCCACCTGCCTCCTGCGGGGTCCCCCAAAGCGCGGGGCCCGGGGTGGTTGCCCTGATTCGCCGTACCCTAGGGACGGCTCTGACTGCACCCGAGGGAATGAGGGCATGCTGTAGAGGGATTGGAAAGGAGCACTCTGGGACATGTAGCTCAGCTGGTACTTGCAAATGCAGTGTTGATCGATGGTATTCAGCATGCTTTCTGTATAGGACAATGGCTCGAGACTCAGGGGAACATTTTGTCAAGGTGGTCCGGCCAGCCCTCTTTACTAGGCCTGGGCTAGCTCGTTTTCCCGAGTCTTTGATCTGGGTTCCTTGTGGGAAAATCAGATAAAGTGTGATCTGGTTTGCCACAGTAGAAGCGCAGGTTGAAACATTGCTAATGCTCCGTTTCCTTGTGGTAAGGGATTATTGGCCCAGGTTGACCTGCATTGGCTTGACTTGTGGAGTGGGACCTCATAACGGTGGGTGCAGCTCCAATGCCACTTTTCTTTCTTCCTGCCCTTCACACAGCCGATTGTCAATCTGGATGACGACAGCGATACAGGCGCCCAGATCCGTTGGGGTCTCAGCTCTAGCCAACTCATCCTTGATCTCCTCCCGCAGGCCCCACTGGAACTGGCACAGCTGAGCAGCCTCATTCCACTCCATGTCTGATGTGAGACGGTGGGAAGTGTGCTGCATAGGAGACAGCTGTGCCCGACTCCTGTCGGGGTTTCTGGAAGGTGGCTTTGGCTAGATAACACTGGATTGCTGGCCTCCTGCAGGGGGGGAGCCCAGTCTAATGCCTCCCGCACCAGCAGGCCTACCTGGGCTTGGTTGGACGAGTATGTTTGAGGGTGAAGCAAGAACAAGAGGTGGCACTAGTACATGAAGCCTTGAAATATGGAACGATCCCCACTGAAGCGCTTCCGGAGGGGGCTGACAGGTTCTGGCTTAGCGGGACGATGCAGACAATAGGGCCCAGAGCTCATTGTTCTCTGCACAGAGTTGATAGACTTACTCCTGCAGTGCCTGATTCTCAGTGACCAGCTGTGTGATCTGCACCTGTATGACTTAATTGTCTGTCTGGAGGCGGGTCACCTGCCTGTGGAGAGACAGTGCTCTTTGGGGTCGGAAGAGCTCCACTGGGTCCATACTTGGTTGAACCATGCTCGGAGGGGTTGGTGGTTGGAGCAAACTATTGTAGACCGGGATGTAACTGGTCATACCTAGTGGTCAGAGCAGTAGTGGTCAAGACTACTGGTCAGAGCAGGAGCCAGGAACCAGAGGTCAGTAACAGACAGAGTCGGGAGTCAAGCCTAAGTTTTGAGCTGGGTGGGGCACAGAAGCAGAGATATGGAACAAGGCAGGAGGGTAGAAACCAGGAACAAGGTAGAGCTCAGGAGTCAGGTCAGAAGGCAGGGTTCAGTCTAGCTGCCAGCCAGAGATTCACCTAGTTGCTCGGACAACTTGCTATGCCCCCTTTGGCTTAAATAGTGAGTCTGAGCCAATCAGAGAGGCTGGATGTCTCTTCCAATTGGGAACTTTGTGGGTGGTGCCAGCTGGGGTCCACCAGTCCACGCTCCCTGCTGCCAGGTGGTGGCTGCAGTCTGAGGACTGCCTCAAGACCCGCAGTCCCTCCCACTGATAAGGATGGAAGCATTTGAAAAATCAGATGTTTTGTTTTGTGGTTAATTTGACGTATTTGCAATTTCTCTAGTTTTATTTTCCTCCTTCCACAGCCATCATGAATGTAAATTTATGTACCATCTGGTATAAATTTTCATTGCATTCATTTGTCTGTGGTGTGCTAGAAACCCGTAGGGTGTGGTACAAAGCATGTCAGCCCAGGGTTCCCTGTAGGTATAGCAATTGAAAATTGTGGATTGGCTGAACATGAACTAGAAATACTGCAAGTGAACATTACGCTGACAACCCTCAGCAAATCACTAAGTAATTCTTGGAGGGTTTTTCATTGAATTCAACATTTCTTGGACAGATTCTCTTTCAAAATTCTGTGCTGGAGTAATGAAGTTTTACATAAAGTTCCCTATAAATTTTATATAAAATAATATGCCTTTAAAGAGTAATGTGGGTAATTGGTCCTTGGCCATAATTATAATGGTGGTTAATCCTTAAAGATCCAATAGATTAAGCTAATTTGGTATTTCCAGAGCACCACTGTATTAATCTAGCTATTTAAATGGTTGTAAATTTAGTTTGAAAGTTATGCTGCTTTAACAATGGGTATATCAAAGGTAAACGGCAAATCTAATATTTAGAGCAAGGGATTGGGAATCAGGTCTCCCAGCTGTATTCTGCCCTCTGCTACTGTATAGTTTCCCAATCTGTAAAATGAGGATCATACCTCTCAAGTTGTGAAACATAATGTTTGTAAAGGTCTTCAAGTTTCTCAGATAAAAAGCATTCTAGAACTACGAAGTGAAGTAGTCAAGCTAGCTTAGTACGTACAGTCCTGTTTTGCTGTCTGTGTTATTGTTTGTAATAAAATGAATTACAAGATTGAGGAAAGCGATAAAACATAGTTGTGTAGATGGCTGGATGCGAAGGACAATTGGTGTTTTAATATTCCTTCCTTCATTTCTTCTCAGGCCTTATCCAGTACACAAGTTGCACTGTTTTAACTAAAATCATTTAAAACCAATTTACTTAAACTGACATTTATATCAGTTGAAAAAGTGGTTATGGCAGTTTAGCTTGTGCCTGTAAATTTAACGACAAACTAAACTGATTTAAAACAGGTTTAAATCAATTTAAGAGAGTTCACTGAGATTTTTCACTGGTTTCACGTAGGGCTATAAAATGATTAATTTTTTTTAATCACGATTAATCACGAGATTAAAAAAATAGTTGTGATTAACTGCAGTTTTAATTGCACGGTTAAACAATAATTGAATACCGTTTATTTAAATATTTTGGATGTTACATACATACTTCTACGAGGCTGCTGTGGCGCATGGTGCCTGGCACTCGGCCTGCTGCAGAGGGCGGGTCCCATGCTGTTGCACGGGGCTGCATCTCGCCAGAGCCCACGGCCATCCTGCAACCCTCTGGCCACTCCTGGCTCACCAAGGGCACCATTTCAGATTTTGGTGTGCGTGTGTGTTTTGGGGGAACGCTGTCTCTTTAAGTAGAGCGCTCAGGAACCTGAACGCTCGTTCAGCCAGCAGTAGCTACTGCTGGCAGTACCCCCTCCTGAGCCAGCACAGCAGCAGACAGGCAACCCCTGTTCCCCGACCTCGGCTCAGCAGTGACTGGGTACATGGGTGGGGGGAGGAGAAAACCCAACATCAGCGCCCCCAACCCCACTCTGCACAGCAGACAAGAGGCAGGCTCCCAGTCCGGAGCAGCTTGGCTAGGGGTGGCTCCATGGGGGGCGGGAGAGAGGAGGCGGGAGCAGCAGTGGAACAGGGTGGTGGGAGGAGGGGCACGGCACCCCTGCCCCAGAAGCATGCAGCAGCACACTCCTGAGCATGATCCCCTGGCGGTGGCCCCCCTCGTCCACCCCTAAAGCCAGACACGTCTACCTCCTCACCCAGCTACCACCACGTCCCGTTTTCAGAGGTGTGGAGTTAACGCTTGTTTAAAAAAAAGCATTAATTTGTTTTGAGTTAATTACATGCATTAACTGAGATTGACAGCCCTTGTTCAACCAAATCAGTTAAATGACACCTTGGTTAAACCTTAGCTTGTAGACCAGACATAAGTCTCTCTTGGCTGTTTTTGATTCTTGGTCTGTTGTTTTAAACACACTAAGGCCAAGATTTTCAAAATGGGGCACCTATAATTAAATTTCTAATGTGGGATTTTCAAAAGTGCCTAAGGAAGTTAGACACCTGATTCCCATATGCACTGTTGAAAATCCTATCCGTAGGCTCATATTTAGGTGCCTAAATAAATGGCCTAATTTTCAAAACTTCTGAGCATCCTGTAGCTCTCATTGATTTAAATAGGAGCTGCTGGGTGTTGAGCACTTCTCAAAATCAGGCCATTTATTTAGGGATTTGGGAGCCGAACTTTAGGAGTCTAAAGTCCTGATCTAAACCCCACAGGAAGAGGCTATCCATTGAAGTCAATGGCATTGGATCAGGCCCTGACTGAGTAATTATATTTTGATTTGCAGTTGTTACTAAACATTTAAAATACTTAAATGAAATTGAACTGGAAGGAATAGTGGTCAGGTAATGTCCATTGGTCAACTGCATGTGCAATTACAGAATAAAATGTTGACATGCTTTGGAAAAAGTTGTTTGTTTCTAAATCTAAGCAAAACCGGCCAACGAATGGAAAGGCACATTCTGTATAATTTGCAGAATTTCTATTGCTTATTTTCAGATGTAATAGTATTAAAAAGTAAATAGACAAGGCAGGTTACACCATACTTTTTCTCTGTTGAAAATTGCTTTTGTTGAAACATATCACTTTTGATGAAATTTTTTTGGGAAGGTGTGTTGAGATGTGTATTGTCTGTGTTTTGGGGACTTCTGCAATTTAGGGCAGGGTTCAGATTTTCCATCTCTATGGTTTTGCCTTTTTCCAAATCAAAGTACTATGTGTTTTTTAAATGAAGATGTATAAAATCAAGATGAAGAATTATGCTGGAACCACATTTTTAAGCAAATTAACCATGATAAGATCTTTAATGTCATGTAATAGAATATATTTTTTTAGTAATGCATTAAAATTGTCAAACCAGATATGATCATACAATTAATGAGATTACATTTGATGTAAATTTCAATTCATTATTACAGTCACTGTGTTCATAGACTCTTTAATAACATCAATGTGCCATGATAGTTCAAAAGGACAGCTCTGCCATGGAATGCATTAAATGAGCAGATACAGAGTCTGCAAATATCTTAAATACACATTTTGATGCATTTCAATATAGTAAGATTTCTGTGATATGGTAGTGATTTGCAGATAGAGAATGAAATGGAAGTTAATTAAGGCAGTCCTCCATGCATGTAGAATAATAGCTTAGATAACAGTGTTAGCCAGTTTAATGAAGAGTTGTCTTCTAGATGTTTCTTTTGTCTTTTTAAACCTCCTCCCCCTCTGTCTCTTCTCTAGATTTCCCCTATTTTAAGTAATTCTTATGGAAATAACTAATCATTACGCGGAAGTGCCTGGGTGACCTTGCCTCATTATAACTGTTACAAAAAAGTTTAATTCAGCATGAAAAGAATAACTTATGAGCAACATAACTCACTTTCTCTCTTGCTTTTGGAGGTTAACAAATAATTAACAGACAGAAACTAACATACTTTACCTTTATAAAGGAAAAGAGAGAATTTTTCACTAACTCAATCTCTTGCCATAGGTCCTACTCCTAGAGGGCTTCTCTAGTCCTCTTTTGGGAGCCATAGAGGTCCCTGCATTTTCTTGTTTTTTTACTTCATCCATTACCCTCCTTTAAGCAAGGTCACCTGGACAGGGACCTGGTTTTAGAATCTAGGAGGGAGAGGGAATGAGAGATAATTACCTGAGTTCACAAGATTTTAGGGAACGCTGGTAGAAAAAATATCATACCATGCTCTGTGGTAGTGGACAAGTCTCAGTGTGAACTTCCTGAAAGGTAAAGTTTTGAAACTTTAAAAGAATAATTTTCTATTATTTTAAGCTGAATTAAAGATTAGAAGAGGCTTGCAAAGAGGGAAACATGTGACGCTTGAACCTGGAAGCATGGCAGGCTGCCATCCTTCAGTGCAACCCCAACAGGTGATCAGATAGAGTGTACCAAGATTCACCATGTTTCCTTCCCAGCACTCCAAAGATTCTGCTGCTCTGGGAATGAAAAATGCAAACTTGAATCTGGAGCCTGAGTCTCTGTGTGGCATTACATTGTGCTGCTGCTAGATTGATGGGCCAGTTAACATGTCTTACGTTGGTGGAAGGGGAAAGTCTTTCTTTTAACCCTATTTTAGAAGAGGTAGTGTAACAGGGCAGGCCCTCTCCTACCCTGGGGTCCCTCACAAACAGTCTTGAATGCCTCTTGCTTGTCAACACCTCTGTGAATTTTAGTGATGATACCACCACCACGCCTCCATCACATTCCCTTTGCAGCACTTGTAACAATAGTGTCCATCAGCCCTTTCTCCAGGGAGTGCTAGTGATCCCACCAGCCAGAGACCTAGCTTCTCCTGGGCTCTGCTATCCCCACCCTTCTTTGTGCTTCCTTCCTGTGCTTTTAATTAATCTTCCCAGCCAGTGGGATAATCAGCTTCTTAGCTCATGAATCCCTGGTCAGTTTAGACAGTTAAGTACTCTCCTCCTCCATCAGGCCTTTCCTTGTGGAGCTAAGTAATGCTTAAGTGACCAGAGTGCTGGGTCAGCTACTGGCTCTCAGAACTTTGTCATAGGCAGATAGTGACTTTCTATGGTAGGTCTGAGCCTTCCTGCTTTCTTATGCAGAAAGGGTGATGGCTGCTTTTGCTTCAGGGAGCTGAGATTTAAAATTGAGTCACTCTCATAGCTTTCTTTTCGTTATCCTGTCAGGAGGGAGAGGTCAATCCACTTTAAGATGATAAAGACCGATGTATCACAAGCAAGGTCAGAAGTAGAATTTGCTTCATTCTCATAGAATTACTGTAACTCTACAGGAGCTGGGTATTGCTGTGATTTCTGTTCCTTAGGCTGTGTGCTCATCAGCATACAGCTGACTGTCATCATGCAACATTATATGGTCCGCTGTGTACCAGGGTTTCTGTAGGTCATCAACTTCGTTAAAATCTTTCTGAAGTAGATCTGATGTTTCTTAATACTGATTACATGAATCTGGTCTTTTCTCTCTGGCACCTTGCACCATTGTAACGTATCCGTTATGTTTCCTTTCAGCAGGGGCATTTATTAGGCAACCTTATTTCCTCTTCTGTTTGCTTTGGCTACTAAGGTTGCATAAAGAGATTTCCTGTAGGCCAGGGGAGAGATTGTCATAAAATCTCACTGCATAAGGAGCAGTCTCCTTCACAGCATTATCACATACCCAGTGAAACCTTCACCTCAGCTAATTTAATCTTTTAGAGAATATGGTGCCATATCACATTTTAAACCCAATCTATGCAAGCCCAAAGCTTTGCCAACAGGGCTGTTTCATTTTCTGGCTTTACAACAGAAGGACCAATAAATGTATGTTAGTGGTGAATTGTCAGGCTCAGGGGGATTGCTAATGGACAATGGAGCCTTTCAGCAATTAATTGCTTGTCCAAATCCAGCCAAGGTTGAGAGTGTCCAAAAGCTGCTGGTTACCATGTGATGGCTGAGCAATGGCCTGGGATGCTGTTCAGTGTTTAGATACCAAGTGATAGGTACCTTGTGAGGCCAGTGATTAAAATGACACAGCCCCCAGAGGTTTCCCCTCCAAGACAAGTTTAAGGTATGTTGATGAGCTTTCATTGCTTTTGCCCTTCTTGTACCAGTTCCACGGCTAGTCAGGGGGTGTCTGTCTTTAAGGCTGTTAATGTGGCATATTCAGAAAAGAAGAATGTTTTTTGTTTCTAAGGATATCACCCCCCCGTCATTGGGTAAGATTTTCTGGACATGAATTTCCCTCCTCTTTTGTAGGCATGTGCTGTAAATTGGTCATCAATGAAGAACACTTCTCAGCTGATACACATTTTCAGCACTTTCAAACTAGAATTTCCCTACCTCATGAAAAAAGCTCTTATCAGTGTTCCAGAAGTCCATCTTCAGGTTTAATTAGTAGATCTCTTTACCAGTTCATTGAGACATGATCTTTTTTTCCCATTCTGTTTGAAAAAGGTTAATAGGTCAAGTTCCCTTAGCAATTAGAGAAAAATGATTATAAAACTTAGGTTAATGCTCACATTGTACTGGGAACTGATAATGACTGAAACATGAAGAGATGACTCATGTACTCGTTGACAACAATCTACCCTTCTGATGAATGGGGTGATTGGAGTTGGTGGCAGTGGCACATTTGCCTAACTATTATATTACCATTTTCTTGGCTGACATCTGAAGGCCTTGTACCCAATTCACCTGCCTCCTGGAAGAAGTTAATATTACTTTTGTAAAATGCTAGACTGATGATTTTTGGTGAACTATTATAGAAATGTCACTTTTCATATTTGTACTCAATGGTTCATGACAAATGGCTGTGAGCCAAATTTCAAGATTGTGTCTTGCTCAAAAGATAATCTGTTGTGCCCTCTGTTGGCATGGTCAAAGGTTGTATTTGATGAAGCTTCTAGCTCAGCAGGAACATCAAAATTGAATGTGTCATCTTGACCATTACACCTTTTATACACCGAAGGTGGAATTTTGAAAGGTGTTGGCCTAGCTTGCATTCCCACTAAGGCCAAAGTTAGTCTTACCATTGACTTAAATGGGAGCAGCATTTTTGGTCAACTCTGAGCACTTTGAAAATCCAGACAGTGGCAGCTGCTGACTGAGGGCCCAGCTCTGCAGGCAGCAGTGCAGAAGTATGGGTGGCAATACGATGCCATGTCATCCTTACTTCTACGCTGCTGCTGGTGATGGCTCTGCCTTCAAAGCTGGGCTCCTGGCCAGCAGCTGCCGCTCTCCAGCTGCCCAGCTCCGAAGCCAGCGGTGCCGCCAGCAGCTGTGCAGAAGTAAGGGTAGCAGTACTGCAAACCTCCCCTACAATAACCTTGCGAACCCCCCTCCCCAACTCCCCTTTGGGTCAGGACCCCTACAATTACAACACTGTGAAATTTCCGATTTAAATAGGTGAAATAATTAAATTTACGATTTTTAAAATCCTATGACCATGAAATTGACCAAAATAGATAGTGAATTTGGTAGGGCCCTCTTAATAGGAAATACTTTAGGTATGAGTATTTTAACCCAAACTATCATGTGTTGGTTCCTTTGCATGGTAACGTCTTTGGCCACAATCTTCCCTTGTTCAAGCAAAGACTGTTTTCAAATATTTGAAGTCTCGGGATAAGTTTTGCATTAAGAGAAATGAGAAAAAATCTTTCTTTTTGAACATCCCATCAACCAAAGGATGGATAGAATGAGTAGCTGCAGTACAAAAGACTTTACATGGGGAGTAATTGAATGGAAGGTGATATTTCCATTGCAAGGTTTGTTGACTGACTTCCATAAACTATCACAACAAAGACTTGATTGGAATATAACCTTGTAATTGGTCAGCCATTGTGTGTGTGTGATCATCATGTAGCTAGTCACAGAAATTACTGGGCATATCTATCTCTTTCCTAGTATTTCTCTCCTTCAGAGTCTCTCTCTAGCTCTAGCTCTTCCTATTTCAATTCACCATGTAGAACAGCTGCCCAAGGCCAACTCCTGCTGAGCCAGCCGGATCTGAGAGTGCAGATTTTCAATCCTCTTCCCTGATAGGTTGTGGATGGAAGTTGGACATAATGAACACAGACAAAAAATGCTTCCTTTAAAAAAAAATACAAAGCCCAAGCACTTTTTGGATGGGTCAGATGGTGTGGTGGGAAAGTCAGTTAGCTGTTTTTCCATCTGTGCTCCAGTCTGAGTGAAATGATTATTAGTGTAGGTCATAGAGCACCACACCTGCAGTCCAGTCTCTGTGGAATCAGTAATTACGTGTTAATTAACAAGTCTAGAATGAGTGAGAGTTTGCATGTCAGCAGATAATCTATATGGTGACTAATAAACTGCAGAATGTTTTCAATTAGCAGGCTTGAAAAGGAAATCCCAGTGAGCGTTTTGCTTGGCTGGGTAAGGACTGAATGAATGCACTCTGTTGTTACGGCTCACAAAATAGGAAAGTGGCGAATTTAGAGAATACATTGTAGAAATTGAGACCTTCAGAGTGAAACATTTACGTTACAGATCCTAGCTGCTGCTATACATCGATGAAGTCATTTAAAGTAACTTCAGCAAAATGTACTAAAGTATAAGACAAGGGGAAATGTTGAGAATTTTCCATGTTTCCCCAATAAAACCTGATTATAAGTCTAAAATATATTTTTATTAAAAGTTTAACAGGGGCAAGCTGGATATGAGTCCGGGATGAATGGAAACAAATGCTGCATTCCTTCTTTGAGGTAGATGCTGGGAGCAGTGGAATAGCTCATACACTGTTCTGAACCTCAATAAAGCATTCACTGTAATCTCAGCATATAACATTCCTTCCATGACATGTTTACATAGTAACATCAAGAGAAATGGTATTTCCCAGTGACCTGTCTCCATGACCTGTCTATTTTGATTTACCTTATTTCTGCCCCAAACACCATACCTAAGTTCAGGCACACACTCAAGGGCAGTGTTTGGAGAGGTAATTTCTAAACAATTGCATGATGATTTTAGTTTTTCTCTGTGAGACAATATTAGAATGGCAGGCAAAGGTTTGACCTGTTAAAATATTGGATCACAAATTTTAATGAGATACCACTAAAGAATGCCCATGCACAGAAAGCATAGCTATCCATTCTGGCTGCTACCTTCATTGTAAAGTGAAATGTAAAACATTTATTCTCTGCATTCTTCAGGTGCTTTAGATAGACCAAAGCTGGTCAAACCAACCTAAAGGAATGATTATTTTAAAAACTGAATCTGAGTGGATAGGTTGTGTTCAAAGTTGTAGTCTAGAATGATGGCAACATCCCAGACCATTACCTCATGTGGAAAAACCTGTGAGAAAGGAGAACTGGGGGAGAAAATGTCCTCTATGGAAATTCTTCTTTGTTGTTATAGTGGGGTTTTCCTCCTACTGGGCCCATCTTGGAACCTGGTGGATCCCTGGGGATCATGGGAGGCCCCAGCCATTCACATGGAGGCTGGTTCTAGCCCACAGCAGGGCCTTCCTAGGCTCCTTGATAGTTTGGCTCCATTGCTGCCATGTTATCAGGGCCTCCCTTGTATGAGGCTGTTTCTGGAGTTCATGGGGAAACATGGGGGATCAACATAGAAAAGATAATATAGCCTAGCCCCAGGCACTCCTCCACCCAGACCACCAGTCTGTCCCCCAAATTGTGGGCTGTGTGGCAAATTCTCTGCTGGGACCAGGGGAGCAATGATGCCAGAGCTGGCTGACTTTTCGTGTGGATGTGAAGAGGAGAAGGAACCTTCCATATGTGGGTTAGGGGACACAATTGAGCCAGAATTATAAATACCCTGAAGAAAAGGTCTTTAATGGAAGAGGTGACAGACGCTTAGCTGTAGCACTATTGACACATTATATGTTTGGTTATAAACATATTTCAGCAAGTGGAAATTCATTACACTCTTGGAATAAGCGCAGTTTCTGGGTGAATAATAACAGCCAGATTCAGTTCTTATGGGTCACATGGATGTACCCTACTGGGTCTTGTTTGCAGGGGGTAGCAATGAATTATTTGTTGAATAATGCAATGTAAGGAAACCATCTCCTCCTCTTTAGTCAGAGCACGTCGGGCGGCACCCAAGGGAACTACTACATCTTAACCCAATGTTATCTGCAGATATTCATGGCCTGGGCCCCAGTCTCACACTCTGCAAGCTCCTTGGCAACTTTAGAGGCACTGGTGGCTGTTTCCCCATCTTCTAGCTTTGTTACGCAAGCTTGCTGGCACCCAAAGATTATAAGGGTGTTAAAATCCCAGAGGGTGAAGTAATCTGGAGCATGTGTGAATGTCAGGCAGCTGTCTCGATTGCAGGGTGAGATATAGGAAGCCAGAACTGTGCAAACTGAGTTTTATAGTTGATCACGAAATTTAAGGCCAGGAGGTACCATTAGATCATCTAATATGACCTCCTATATATCACAGGCCATTAAATTTCACCTAGATACTCCAATATTGGGTCCAATAACTTGAGTTAGACAGAAGCATTTCAGTCCTCAGGAGACTACGTTGTTGTGTACCACAGGGGAAACTGAGGTGGCACCAATACCCAAAGGCCACTGCAATGGCATGGAATTGTTTAGATGAGTTATGCCCAGATGGCCCCAAATCTCTGTTTCTGCTCCTGGTGAACTGGCTCAGATTCCATCTCTGCAGCTCTGTTGGGATCCTGAGTCACTGGTAGAGATCCTGACATCATATCGGGCATCTCCTGGTCCAGTTTTCTGTATATCTCTTTTTCCTGGTTCATGGAGCCAATGTCTTCCACTTTCTCTCATGATTAAGGTGCAAGGTACAGGTGTGTTATCTACTAGTGAATTGGGCTGTGTGGAGGTGTGAGTCTCAAGGACTCAACTCTCTGGAAAATAGGCAAGTTTTCTGCCAGACCAGACCAACTGTTATACTATATCTCAACCTCTTCAACTTCATGACACCTGGTGTTGCCTATCTTTGCCAGTCTTCAATGGAGTATATATGCTACACTGGTACTAAAAGGTTTAACTGGAACTAGAGAGTTTAATTAAGGCATCTGGTTGCAACTGAAAGTTGGGCCAGGACTAACTGAAGATGAAGCCCAACTGGGAGATGAGCTCAGTGGTGAGTATAAAGGGAGGAAGCCCAGCTGAGAAGGGGGCTAACGGGAGAAGAACTCTCCAGTCTTCCTTTGGTTGCTGGGGGGGTGGAGGAAGGCCTAGAGAGAGGCAGATATACAGTAAGCCCAGGCAGGAGCTGTGGGAAAGGGCCTGAGGGAAGGCCAACGTGGGAAGAAGTCCAGTAAGGCAGCATTGGAGAACCTTAGCTGCTCACCACAGGAATCCAGAGAAGAGGGAAGGCTTAGGTTCTCCTACTGGCAACCAGAAATGGTGGTGCAGAAACCCCCTGATCCAAGGGGGAGGAGGACTATTGAGTTTGGAACCGGGCCTCCAGGGGGAAAGTCCTGGGAGATACCACTCTGCACAAGAGTGGGAGGACAACCCTGCAGAGTCTGGGAAGGGATGAAGAGGCTGCAGAGGAGGGAGTGTAGGTAGGGCTGAAAAGTTGTGTTTATTTGAGTTTAGTTGATTGGACACCTTGTTTACCCCTGAAGAAAAGAGACTTCAGCGTGACCTGGCTGGAGGGTCATGAAAAGAGGCAGACATCTGCAGGGCTGGAAGGACCATCAGCAGGGGATTTTAGAGACAGAAAAGAGCAGCTATTCAACACTAGGCTATGAGGGGGGGGGGGGAGCGCCAATGGTGATTCAACTTTTCTGCACAGTCACACACTACCTTGCTGTGTCTGACCAAATTAACTTGGCTTAGGATCTCCTCCTCTCCCCAGTAAGATTCCAGTTAGAGCCTGTATGTAGGCCTCAGGCCAGCTGGTAGCCTTTTTTGTAGGATGGTCCCCTATATGAGACAGCAGCAATAGAGTCAGTTGGGTCACAGAAGCAGATGTATTTGTCACTGTGAAAACACGGTGCAACTTAGCTGTGCATTCTGTGCTGCTGTATTTGTACAGGGAAGTAGCTTTGGGCCTGCTTCACCCCTGTGCAATATGTAGACCAGATAAGCTACCAAAGTGGTGTCTGAAACACTGCAGGACAGAGGTGGGAGGTCTGTTTCCACCGTTAGGGCTATTATGCCCGTTAGCTCTGTCCACACTGGCACTGCACTGATGGAGACTGGTACCATGGGGGATCACATGATAGCCAGTCTTGCTCAAAGCAACTAATGGTGGTTGACACACATAGCATTGGGGTGCTCTTGTGTGTGGACATGAGGTATGTTTCAGCTGTACTACACAATGGTTAGCACCCCAAATGTCTTTAAAATAGGCAATGCCCTGTGGTCATGGCCAAGTCATTGAACCTCTGTGTGACTCCATTTCTCCATGTATATAACAAGGATAGTACTGATTACCCTACCTTAGAGGAATGCTACTTATTAGAATTGCTTTCTGAATGTTTGTAAAGTGCTAACAATTAATATTATTTTTTTTCTCTAAATGACTTGTTCCAGCTTGTGCCAGTTTAATGCACACGATACCAAAATAAAACATGAAAGACTTTTTTAAAAAACTTTCCAAATGTCTCCCTCTTTTGGGGTGCACTTTCAGACAATTTATTTGCTTGCAGTTCCGGTCAGAGGACCTGGAGAAGCACTTATATCTCGTGCATTTTGAATCTTAACTTTGACTTGCCGTACTACATGATATGCCAGACTAAAAATACCAGTGGAAGAACTGTACCAATTCCCAGGGACACTATTTGGTCAAACCAGGGAATGGACAATGAAATAGGTGGCACCCTTTGTTTCCATTTTAAACTATCATTAAAAGAAAGCACATTAAGATGGGGGCCAAAGAGCTGCCTCCAAATTGCTACCTCATCTTAGGAAGTCACTTAACTTCTCTGCACCCCAGGTGTCTCCATTTGTACAATAGGGATTATATCACTTCCATATTTACATGGTTCTCTGGAAGTTTCATTCATGAATGTCTGTTAAGTGCTCTGAGACTCTTGAATGCAGAACTGCAAAACTGTTAATAAATACTAAACCATTTCCTCCACTGTCTAAGTTGAGACCATTTCCAGTGGTTTTAAGTGCAGGGAATTGCTCTCAAACTGGTAGAAATGTTCTCAAAAGGGAAGTAATTTGTAAAATGTCACCACTGTACAAAACTCCACAAAAGTATGAAATTCTAAAGGGAGGCTGACTCTCCATTCTTAATGCACGCATATGGCAGGGGTTCTCAACCTTTTTCTTTCAGAGGTCCCCTCAACATGCTATAAAAACTCCACAGCCCATTTGTGCCACAACAATGTTTTTTTCTGCATATCCAGTAGATTAAAAGGCAGGACCAGCGTTAGGGGGCTGGCAAGCAGGGCAATTGCTCAGGGCCCCACACCAGAGGGGACTCCACGAAGCTAAGTTTGGCTTCAGCCCCATGCGGCAGGGTTTGGGCTTTGGCTTCA
The DNA here is from genome assembly GCF_013100865.1 of Trachemys scripta elegans. Taxonomy (NCBI): domain Eukaryota; kingdom Metazoa; phylum Chordata; order Testudines; family Emydidae; genus Trachemys; species Trachemys scripta. Next base: position 116,451,144 of record NC_048302.1, read on the forward strand.
GCCCCGAGCAGTGGGACTCGGGCTTCGGCTTTCTTCCCTGGGCCCCAACAACTCTAACACCAGCCCTCCACTCCGCTTTAATTTGGTGGACCCCCTGAAATCTGCTCATGGCCCACCAGGAAGCCTCGGACCCTTGGTTGAGAACCACTGGCATATGGGACCTGATGCTGTAATCAGTTCTGTGTGGGCAGACTATGGAAATCAACGAGGCTCTGTATGGATGCAGGAGGCACTCTCACAGATCTGATTGCAGACTTGAGGTTGTTGAACAAAATCCTGCCCTGCTCTGAGCTCCCTGAGAGAGAGTGAGTGCACTAAAGATGGAGCGGCATTCTGAATTTGGTATTTTCTCCCTTTGGGCATTTGAAGTTGGATCTTTACTATTATTTTTGCATAGTTTTTGGTATTTAATTTTTTATTAGGCATGAGAATCTGAGGACTCGTGAACGAGTCTCTTTTTGAGAAGCATAATGATTTCATTGGATAAATATTTAAAACATGGCTAACTCAGTGGCCAACCTGATACAGACACATAGTTTCCTTTGAGATAGCTTCTTAACGACATCTCTACCCCGATATAACATGACCCGATATAACACAAATTTGGATATAACACGGTAAAGCAGTGCTCCGGGGGGGGGGGGGGGGGGGAGGGGGGGCTGCGCACTCCGGCGGATCAAAGCAAGTTCGATATAACGCGGTTTCACCTATAACGCAGTTAGATTTTTTGGCTCCTGAGACAGCGTTATATCGGGGTAAAGGTGTATATACTTATTTTTAAATCATTTTTATCATCTCCTTTTAAATTGTCACTCCTGCAGTAAGCATCTCTGATTCTCCCTTGAAGGTAATAATTAATAACAACAACAATAATAATTAATAAAACAGTAGTTGCCTCTTTTTTTAGTAAAATGTGTGTCAGATTAGCAAAATATAATTGGGTGTTTATTTTATTTTTCATGTGCCCTGCAAGCTTTGAACAGCTGTGAGAGATAGTGCAGCAACATTCTAATAAGCCTGTCTCTTCTCTTTTTGCCTGCTTTCTTTGAATATTGCCTCTGAGGGAACTGTAGTCTAGATACCAACTGTCTTTACTGGCCTGGGAGAAATCAGAGCTGCAGAGGATAAACTGATGCAAAAAGGAAGTCCTTGATTGCTAAATGCATGGTTAAATGTTAACTTTCTATTCATCACCATTTCCCTTCTCCTCCCCACTGCAAAACACAAGTGCTGTACTATTTCGACAATACTTAATTAACAATAACAGTGGGAAATAATTAGTATTTTTACACCAATTATTTCTCCCAGTGATAGAAAAAAAACATAATGGAATAAATCTGGCTTCCTGTCTGTTGCTGGATTCATATCAAAGTGGTAGTTTTGACCTATAAAGATCTGAGTGGTTTGGATCTTGGTTACCTTAGAGACTGCTTCCCTCTCTATTATACCACAGCTGTAATGCTCCAGGATTAAATAGGAGAGTAAGGTGGCTATGGGCATTTTCTGGGTAGGGCCCTTGAATCAGGAAGAATGTTTGTGTGATTAAAACCCTGGCCTGGGATACTGGAGTTTGGAGGAACACTTCCTGGCTTTGCCACATATATCTTGTGTGACTTTGGGCAAGTCACTTAATCTTTCTGTGGCTCAGTTCCCCAGCTACGAAAAGGCAGGATAAAAATACTTCTCTACCTCACAGGGGCGTTGCGAGGCTACATTCATTAATATGCAAATAGGCTCTGTAATGGATGCCAGATAAATGCCTATGTACACAGGAACTTGCTTCCAGCCGCACAGGGCCCAAGTCAGTTGACCATCAGACCATCACAGGGTGACCCATTCACCCAGGCTCGTGAGAAGGGGTTAGATTATGGAGCATAGAGCCCCAATCCTGCACACATTTAAGTGAGTACATAACATTATGCCTATGAGTAGCCTCATTAAACTCAGTGGGGCTACTTCTGGGTGCAAAGTTATGCATGTGTCTCAGTGTTCGTTTGGGGCATAAATAAATTAATGGGTAATTGAAACCATTAGCCTTGCTATGTTGAATGGGTAAGAGAAGATTTGTACTCGATATTCGTTTAGTTTGGAAGTGTTTGCATATTGTACGCATGCCTACAGAACAGGATTTAAGTGTATTTTGTAAATTAAAAATAAAACTGATCAGCCAGCAAGCTTTATAAATCAGCATTTCTCAGATGCATTTGTGCACAATCACGGAGTTCAGATTTAAGAAGTTCAACCCACCAGTTTAAGAGAGAACTTAGTCAAGGCATGTTAGCTCTCTAGCCAGTTTTACTGGGCTGCCCTAAAATAGAGAGAATTATGGACTCTCTGTCCTGCAAGAGGGTGGGGATTGGAGAAAAGCCTTGGCTTTACTAGCAATCAGACCAGAGTTTATAACATTCCATATTTGTCTTGTTTTCTTTGTGATCGTCTGAATCATCCAGGCAACCACAAATTTCAAGTTCCTCGGTGGTAGCTCTGAAGCTGGTTTGCTGACAGGGCAGTTGCATTTCTCGTGGTTGATTACAAGACCTCGGTCCATCAAACTTGAGAGATCAGCTTCCTAATTGAATGGTATCCATAATTATTCTCTCTTCTTTGCATTTTTGACATGTGTGGAACTTTACTCTTTTCAGGCTTTGTTACTCTTAAGAATTTTGCCAAGGGGATTTTAAAAACAATTTTTTTTTTAACTGCAGCAGTGTTTCTCAGGCTATAGTTAGGAGCGTGTTACCAGACAGCAAGATGCAAATTAAAATTTTACTTGAAAGTGTATTCCTTTTGGTTAGATTTAAAAAAAAAAGACAACCCAGCTTCCATTATATAAGAAAATAATCTGGTAGCTGCATTTCTGAGGTTTGGTGGAAATGCTACAAACTTACCAACATTTGCAAGCTATAAATAAGAAGATGAGGGTGAAAATAAGGCAAGGGCCTTCTCCTGCAAAGCTTTACTCACATGAGTAGCCCCATTGATTTCCCCAGGGGTTACTCGCTGGGATAAGGCTGTGCCAGATGGGCCCCACACCTTTTAATTTTGCTTGAAATGCATTGGAATAAAAGAGCTCTTTGGAGGAACAAAATAGGGTCTCTCTTTTTCCCTCTATATGAACAGTCAGCATGTATGAGTGAGCAGCAGACTGGGCCAGGTTGAATTGTTCTGTTAGTCTCCACAGCACACGTTTTGCTCAGCCTTGTGAACTGAGCTTGTGGTTCACAATGTGAACCATCTTAGAACACCTCATTAGCAGAGGATGATGGCTTTATTGGGGGGGAATAAGTAATAAAAACCCTTCCTTTGGTTAGAAATGAGCAGTTTAATTTTAATGTGATGACAGCCTGATAGCGAGGATTAGGCTAGCATTAATACTGGAGCTCAGTGTGTCAGAATGACAGAGAGGAGAGCTATTGGCACTCATGCATATAAACTAGCCCCGGTGAAAAAAATCAAAAGGAAGAAAACCTGCTGTGTTTTTAACTTCTGAGGCTTTTCTCTCCTTTGACAGCTCAGTGGACATCTGTTAAGTAGCAAAACCTTTATATGGAATCCCTCTTCCTGAATCTTTGTTTTCTGGCTGTAAGCAGCCATCATTTGAAACTACAACGATGAGTAAAATACCATTTTATCAGATGCAGTTTTTACTGCTAGTTATGAGGAAAACATTTAAATAAGTGAATATACTCTAAGCAATGCTGTATTTTGCCACTATGGGACTCTAGCCACAGAAAGTTTCCACAGTGTCTGTCCTAATGGGAACATTTAATCTAGCAAAATGTTTCAATAAATAAAAGATTTTAAATAATCTTGACACCTTTCATTTACATGATACTTTTCACATGTGTCACAAAATGCTTTGCAAAGATGGGTGACTGTTGTTGTTCCCATTTTACAGAAGAGGAAAATGAGACACACAGATAAATAACTTGCTGTTACCTTGTGGTCCCTATCCCTGCTTGATTGTTCCATCCCGCTGTTGCATCTTGTCTCAAGCAAGACTGTAAACTCAGTGGTGCAGGGTCTGTCTTTTTCACTATATGTTGTACAGCACTTCAGTAATACTAGTATACACCAATCATTCCAGGTCACACAGTGAGATAAAAGTAGAGTGGGGAATAGAACTCAGGCTTTCTAACCACTAGATCATGCTGCCTTCCTATTGTTATTCTTTGGATATGTCTTCACTACATGCCAGATCGGTGGGTAGTAATCGATCTATCAGGAATCGATTTATCGTGTCTCGTCTAGATGCGATCAATCGATCCCCGAACGCACTCCCCATCGACTCCGGAACTCCCCAGAGGGAGAGGCGGAAGCAGAGTCGACGGGGCAGCCGCGGCCATCGATCCCGCGCCGTGAAGATGCAAGGTAAGTCGATCTAAGATACATGGACTTCATCTACGCTATTCTTGTAGCTGAGGTTGCGTATCTTAGATCGATCCCCCACCCTAGTGTAGACCAGCCTTTGTTATTGACATTTTATTGACTATTCAGCTAAAATGCCACAAAGGAACATCCATGAATTCACAGAGAAAAAAGGAGTGGATAATAGTGTGTTAGAGTCAGAAGCACAGTGCACGCACGTCCCACAATATAAAATGTAATAATCCATGATCACTGGTATATAAATATCACCATCACTAGCTAACTACATAGGTACACTCTGGGGAGTAGAATCTAAGATCTTTGGCACCAAAGCCACAAGCCACCAGTTGGTGAGCAAGATTAAGTTATAGGTGGAACTAATGTATATATGAAGGGGATCCGATGTAACCACTTTATTACTATTGATTGTGTGATTGATTGTATCATTCAGTAGAGGGAAGTTCAGGGGTTCTCAGGACAAATTTTTTGGTGGCCTCAAGAGTGTGGCTACCAACTCTTGCTGGTGGCCGCTCTCAAACTTTTCCCTAAAATACGTAATTCGCTTTAGGAAAAGCAAATAAATACACACATATACACATCAAATCGTTGTAATGTATATATTGCTAGCTAGTCTGTTGTAAAAAGTGATCTTATCAAACGTAAAAGTATCACTTTTCACAAAAGACTTACTCAGCCCCAGCAAGCCTGGGGGACAAATTAAGCTCTGTCTGGGGGGTCATGGTAGGCAGTAGAGGCCGGGGCGATGGAGTTGGGGGGGCGGGGCAGACAGTGGGGGCCAGAGTCCAAAGCCCTGTGGCTGGGGGATAGGAATGGAAGCCGTGAGGCCGGAGTCTGCCACCCCGCCAACCCAGGGGTGAAGCCCAAAGCCTGAGCCCCACCATCTCTGGGAAAGTGGGGAACTCATCAGCTGCCTGCTCCTTCAGCATTGTGCCCCAACTGTCTCTAGAGGGGGGCAGGGCCCAAACCCTGCTTGCAGCCCCAGCAGACAACACCAAGGTGGTGCATCAGGAGCAACAGGGAGAGGGAGGGACTGCTGCTTTGTCGCTCCCCTTCCTCCCCATCACAGCCTAGGAGGCTGTGGCTGGAAGAAAAGCCACTGGTGGCTGCATTTGAGAAATGCTGTGCTAGATATACATGTAATAGAGATCTGTGCATTGGAATTCCACAGGAACACAAATAATTCCCCATATCATGGTGTATGTGCAACCCCAGTGTTAAATGTTTGTTACAAGTCTCCCCAGTGTGTCTGATTCACAAGGATATGAGTCTGTTAGAGCTACCAACAAGTGGACTTAGTCCTTTTGCACAAGCTGTAGAGACTCATGTTTTAGCTCAGAAGGTCTTAAGTTAAACCGCAATGGCAGCCGAGAAGGCAGTCATTGTGTTAGAGTATCTCCTGCCAAAGTAGAAAATAATGCTTGGAATGAATATTCTGAGATATTCATGGGAATAATCAGAGATTAGATAGGGCAGGGGGAAGGGATAGTCCAATTAATAGTTCAGGCATCCTGATTAGAAGTTGTCCTAACTGGAGATGGTTGCAGTTCTGTCCTCTTTGCCTTAAATTTACTAGGCATGATTGCATCCCTTTGGCCTACCTGTATGTATACATAGAGTGAGAGTGAGTGCCATACACACAAAATATCCAGGACTTGCAAGGGATGGATTCACTAGTATAAAAGGGGCAGTTTGGTATGGTGGGTTGGTCACTGCATTGGGATTCAGGAGACCTGGGTCCCTTGGGCAAGTGGCTTCACCTCTCTGTGTCTTTTCCCTCCCACCCTTTGTCTGTCTTGGCTGTTTAAATTGTAAGTTTTTGGGGGATGGGACTGTCTTTTACTATGTGGTTGTGCAGTTCCTAGCTCCCTGGAGCCCTAACCTTGGGAGTGGGGGTGGAGGGTGTGGGGGGGTCTAGGTGCTACCATATGGTTCATAATAATGATGTATTTTTTCCATCTCTAAACTTTGATAGCTTATGCATAATCTTCTGTGAAATGTCTAGCTGTTCATTGTTGTTCCACATAGAGGAAGCTGAAAGAACATTAGCTTGGCACTAAAATATTGAATTTTAAAGCAAGCAGATCAGTTATAACCCTTTTGAGTGTTCTGGCACATTTGTATTCTCCAGGTTAAAGTGCTATTTATTCTCAGTACTGATTTTAATCCTAGCTACGTTAATGCCTACAGCCATTGAATGGAATATATTGAGTAGAAAAATAAATTCATTCTTACAGAATGATGATATAACAGTGTTTTAAAAAGGTCAACGATAGAATTTATTTTCTGAATGTTGTTGAAACTTGCATGCTTGAGCATTTTGAAATTCAATATACCCTTATGCCAAGTGAACACTTGCAGGGAAATAAGGGCCTTATCCTGTTGGTTGGTGAGCACACTTGCCTCCCATGTTATTCAATGGCTGTTGAGAGCACTCAGTGTATCTCAGGACTGAGTTCTGTGAGTGCTTTTTAAACAATGCACGGCCCCATGCTTACGCAAGAATAATAAAGACTAGACTTCCTGGGCATATCTGAGCAAATCGGGGGAGAAGGGGGGCAGACTAAGTGTTAAATGTTCACATTTGTCAATCGTTCACATTTGTCAATCCTAGCCACCTTGGAATGAATGGATGATAGCTGTGTGAATCATGATGTGTATCCTAAATGATTCTGCACGCAGCCTCGGAAATCATGAGTGGCATGATTTTAAATCTGAGCACCGACTATTCTCTAGTTTTCCCTTTGTTGTCAGTCATCAGCTTGGCACTGCACCCTATTGTTATACTATTGTATATCTTTTGTGAAGTGCATTGAATTGTCTTGGCAAGATAAAGCTCTATCTAAGGGAAAGCCACAGTTGTAGGTGATAAACATTTGGTGAACAAAGCAAAGTTCATAGTATCTGTTTTCCTTTAATGTTATCCAAGGACATATATAATTTATAGGCAGATAAAGCCTTTACTTTAAAGTGGGAGGAGGAAGAACTAGAGATGTCCAAAACATCAATGAAAAGATATTTCATGAAAGATCTTAATGAAATGAAAGATTCCAAATGGATTTTTTTGGCTTGAATAGAAATATACTCTAAAAAGTATCCACAGGCGCTGACTTTTGTTTTTGCTGGTGGTTGCTTCAGCCCCGAGGCCCCACTCCTGCTTGGCCTTTTCCCGCCCCTGCTCCACCCTCTCCCCTGAGTGCCTCCTGCCTGCTCTTCTCAGCCCCTTCCCCGAAGCACCTCCCACTCGCTCCTTTCTGCCCCCTCTCGCTTTAAGGGCAAGTGATGGGGGAGGGGGCGGAGAGGAGTGAGCAGTGGGGGCCTCAGAAGAAGGGGTAGAGGAGGGGCGCAGCATGGGCGTGGCCACAGGGGAAGACGCTGAGCAGGGGTAGGGCCTTGGGGTGAAGTGCAGGTGGGGCAATGGTCCATGGGTCCTGAGCACTCCCTATTTTTTTTTCCCCATGGGTGCTTGAGCCCCAGAGCACCCATGGAATTGGTGCCTATGAAAGAATCTACATTGTGACTTTGTTTTAACTTGGTGTACTCCGATGGAAAGAAAGAGATTTTTATTGAAAAGCTGACTGATGATTAAGCTAATTTCCTGACAAATGCTTTCAGACACATCAAAGACACACTTGGGTAAAATGCTTGATGGTTGGGCATGAATAATGTTAGTATTACAGAGGCTCAGAACGTCTATAGGCCCAATCTGATCTCCTTTTTATTCATGTCAGTGACACAACTCCTGTTTACTTCAATGGGAGTTGGAATAGGTCCAAAGTATCTGGTTAGAAATAATATATTTGGGGAGAAAAATTCCATACCTCTTTTTCTAACACCTGAGACCATAAAGTTACCAGGATTTAAAAACTCATTTTTCTTTTCACCATTTAATCCCATTTGTGTGCCTTTAGTTTATTCTATTTTTCTCTCAAACTGAACAATGAACTTACACTAGTTAGTTTCAATTCTGTTTTCTGGAGTATTTCACCTCCTGGGTCTCTGGGGAACATTTAATTTAAACAAAATGCTTTTCACTGAATTGTTAAAGTAATTATAAAAATATTGAATTCATACTAGGTTTTTAAAAACATGGTTTGTTTGTTTATTTTAAATACATCTATATTTTGGGTCTGTGCTACTCACCCCTTTAAAGTGAGAACAGGTAGGTAAAGAAGACAGGAATTATTTCAGATACACCTTCAGTACTGATGTACATAAACATGTAGCAATACAAAAGCAATGAAAAACTTTTTTAGTGTTCTGTTCTTTGTGTGTGGTTCAGAACACATGTAGGTGTGTGTACACCCCTGTAAACAGAAAAGTCGCCAACAGATTTAATAGATTCCAAGGCCGGAAGGACTATTGCGATCACCTAGTCTGACCTCCTGTATAACACAGGCCATAGAACTTCCCCAAAATAATCCCTAGAGCATCTCTTTTAGAAAAACATTGATTTAAAAAATGGTCAGTGATGGAGAATCCACCATGACCTTGATAATTGTTCCAATGGTTAATTACCCTCAGTGTTAAGAATTGACATCTTACTTCCAGTCTGAATTTGTCTTCAACTTTCAGCCATTGGATTGTGTTACAGCTTACTCTGCTAGCATGAAGAGACCATTATTAAATATTTGTTCCCTATATAGTTCCTTATAAACTGTAATCATGTCACCCAGTAACCATCTGTTTGTTAAACTAAATAGATTGAAGTCCTAGAGTCTATCACTATAAGGCATGTTTTCCTTTAATCATTCTTGAGGCTCTTCTCTGAGCTCTCCAATTTTGAACATCCTTCTTGAATTGTGGGCACCAGAACCGGATACAGTTTTCCAGCAGTGGTCACACCAGTGCCAAATGCAGAGGTAAAATAACTAGGGCTGTTGATTAATTGCAGTTAACTTAATCGCAATTAATCACAGTTTTAATCGCACTGTTAAACAATAGAATACCAATTGAAATTTATTAAATATTTTGGATGTTTTTCAACAAAAGAAATAGTATTTTTCAATTCACCTCATACAAGTACTGTAGTGCAATCTCTTTATTGTGAAAGTGCAATTTACAAATGTAGATTTTTTTTGTTACATAACTGTACTCAAAAACAAAACAAAGAGCCTAGAAGTCCACTCAGTCCTACTTCTTATGCAGCCAATTGCTAAGACAAAGAAGTTTGTTTACATTTAGAGGAGATAATGCTGCCCTCTTCTTAGTTACAATGTCAACAGAAAGTGAGAACAGGCATTTGCATGGCACTTTTGTAGCTGGCATTACAAGATATTTATGTGCCAGATATGCTAAATATTCATATACCCCTTCATGCTTCGGCCACCATTCCAGAGGATACGCTTCCATATGCTGATGATGCTTGTTAAACAAATAATGCGTTAATTAAATTTGTGACTGAACTCCTTAGGGGATAATTGTATGTCCCCTGCTGTTTTGCCCCACATTCTGCAATATATTTCATGTTGTAGCAGTCTTGGATGATGACCCAGCACATGCTGTTCGTTTTAAGAACACTTTCACTGCAGATTTGACAAAACGCGAAGAAGATACCAATGTGAGATTTCTAAAGATAGCTTCAGCACTTGACTCAAGGTTAAGAATCTGAAGTGCTTTCCAAAATCTGAGAGGGACGAGGTGTGGAGTATACTTTCAGAAGTCTTAAAAGAACAAAACTCCGATGCACAAACTACAGAACACAAACCACCAAAAAAGAAAATCACCCTTCTGCTGGTGGCATCTGACTCGGATGATGAAAATGAACATGTGTCGGTCCGCATTGCTTTGGATTGTTATCGAGCAGAACCCGTCATCAGCATGGATGCATGTCCCCTGGAATGGTGGTTGAAGCATGAAGGGACATATGAATAGTGTATCTGGCATGTAAATGTCTTGCAACACCAGCTACAACAGTGCCATGAAAACGCCTGTTCTCACTTTCAGGTGACAGTGTGTAAACAAGAAGTGGGCAGTATTATCTCCTGCCAATGTAAACAAACTTGTTTGTCTGAGCGATTGGCTGAACAAGAAGTAGGACTGAGTGGACTTGCAGACTCTAAAGTTTTACATTGTTTTACTTTTGAATGCAGTTATTGTTTGTACATAATTCTACATTTGTAAGTTCAACTTTTATGATAAAGAGATTGCACTACAATACTTGTATTAGGTTATTTGAAAAATACTATTTCTTTTGTTTTTTTACAGTGCAAATACTTGTCATCAAAAATAAATATAAAGTGAGCACTGTACACTTTATATTCTATGCTGTGATTGAAATCAATATATTTGAAAATGTAGCAAACATCCAAAACATTTAAATAAATGGTATTCTATTATTGTTTAACAGTGCGATTAATCGCAATTAATTTTTTTAATTGCGTGATTAATTGGGATTAATTTTTTTAATCCCTTGACAGTCCTATGAATAACCTCTCTACTTCTCCTCAAGATTCCCCTATAGGTCATACAAATATGGAAACAAAGACCAAATTCTCCTTTACCCCATCAAACAGAAGAAAATATTGTCTAGCTTTGTCATTGTTCTATTTCTAACTAACATTTTCAGAACTTGTAGAAACCCCTTTTTTCCCTTTACGGAAAGGTGATGGTTAAAAAAAATGTTGTTTCTCATTCCAGGCATTTTTATATTTAATGAATAATTAAAAAGTGTTTGCATTAGGATAAATTACTTTAATATTATTTTTTAAAATTAAAAAGTATTAGAAGACGCTTTTTTAAATAAATATTTAGCTGCAAGTTGTCCCCATTAGGTAACATTTTTCATTCACTCCAAAAGAAAAGGCAGTGGGCCAAATTTTTTCCTGGTGTAACATCTTTGAGATCAGTAGGGCTACGGCACAGATGAATTTTGCCCAATGTCATTTTTGGTAACTTAATTTATGCTTAATTGTTTGGCATAATTGCCAAGTGTACTGTCAGTTTAATGATGGTTTATGAGAAATGGCCTCAGTCAACCATTGCTAACACAATGACTTTCTAAATGAAATGTTGCATCACAGACTACTAGTTCTGGCATAAACATTTTTTGATAAGTAAATAAATGATTTGGGGTGAATTCATCCAGCCTTAGTAGAATGAATAATTGTTCTCCACCCCACACCCACCTCTGCTGCCCATTTCAGCAACTCACTGCAGGGAGAGACCCAGCATAAGCCATCCCCAGAACAGAAGGACTGGTCTGTCAAAGATAATATCAGTTGTTTGTTTCCCATTTGGTATCCTTGGCACATGGATGGACTGTAATAACAGTATAGCAGTTGAGCACTGTTATTATAATCACATTGGAGAGCCTGCTGCTTATGAATAACATTTTTATAATGGGAGAAGGACTGGGGGCGAAACCATGCAAAATAACTTGTGTACCAGCATCCAGAACAAAAGGCTAGTGTTTCCTAAACCGATATTTTAATTCAAAAGACCTGGGGAGAGGGTTGCCACCAACAGCTGTGGTGGTATATAAAAACTGACCATCATGCTGTTGTAATAACAACCCCAAAACCCTTAAGTTGAATGCTAATTAATAGAGTTCTTGCTTTAATTTTAGGAATGTAATGTTGTTTCATAAGCCCTTCCAGGTGCCCAGGGTGGCTTTCTACTGCAAATGTAATAGTCCAATCACAGGCATAATAATCCTTTATTATTCTAGCATCAATAAAGGATTGAGTGTATGAATCGAGTGGATGTGCAGCAGAGAAGAAAGCTACTGAAGTCAGGGTTGGTCCTTTGCTATCCAATAACCAGAGATTGTGTAAATATTTATCTTTGTGTCTGTGAAAGGAAATAACAGGAATAATTCTAACTGTGAAGTAGCCTCCCTGTACATTTCCCTATGTGTAAGTAATGTACCTTTACATTACATTACATTCGTCTATGTCTTGTAACAATATTTCTGTTAGTTTCTCTATATTACACACAATCTTTAAGGCTTCTTTCAAGCTGTTCCATTAAATATTTGAGGAAGGGGAGCATTACCTTATGGAAATGCTAATGATCTAGGGCAAGATTCTGATCTGTTTCACTTGTGTAAATCTGGAGTATTTCAAGTCAGTTGAATTATTCGAGATTTATGCTGGTGTAATTGATATCAGCACATGGTCCTTAATCCTGAGTGGTGTAGCTGAAATCATAGTCTGCATCCCTAATTTCCTATTTGATTGATGTGCATAGCTCCCTCTATCCTTAATGGATGTTGCACACATATTAGAAGAGTAGACCCTATTAGGAATTGTCTACGAAGTGAAATGAAAATGATAAAGACTGAGTCTTGGGTGAGATATTGTATTTATTCTATGGGATTTTAAAGGATATTATAGTGTTTAAATTATCTGGTGCATTAGCAAATGGGTTAGATCGGCTTTGGTTGATTGACAGTAGTGGGTACATTTTAGAAAATTATTATCTACACTGGGATTTTAATTTTGCTGCAAATTATATTATTTTTGGACAGGTAAATTGCTATTGCTCCCAGAGGATGAAAATAGCATGTCACTTATTACTTGACTTTTAGTAATAATTAAAATGCATTGGTGTATTATGCTCAGGTAGTGCTAGTAATGAAGCAGGGCCCGTTAACTTATGTGGGTGAGTTCTGAGTCCGTGAGGAATCTGAGGCGTTTTTTTAGTAAAATAAATTGGGTACCCAATGCTTCACGTCCCAAATCATTCTTCACAGTTTGCATAGTTTTGACACCTGTAAGACATCCAAGTAATCTGCCCCAGAGACAGGGCTACAGAGCCTTTCACTTAAATTGAGGGTGGGCCCACTCCAACTCAGAATTAAGATGAAGAAGAACAGATGAGCAGAATTTTACCATTCCCACATCTTATGTTATATTTGGCTACAAAAGAAGATTCTGTTTTCCAGTGCTGCTACTCCTGTAACTTTTATTCAAGGCCATTGAAATCAGGTAAGGGTGTGGTTTAAGAAGTAAGTACTTTGTTAAAAGAAAACTTCTTGTCATCTGAGATGATCAAAGACCACAGTCCAGATCTTCCAGGCTTTGTGAAATGGCTGATGGGAAGGAACGAAGGTATAAAAAATAAAAAGATGTTATCATTCTTGCTTGCATTCCAAGGCTTTTTACCAGTGATTCCATTTGGAAGGAGCTATTTCTTTCCATAGCAGAAAGAAGTCATGAGAAAAATAAAGTAACATTTATGTCAGCTGATGGGAATCAAATCGAGTGCAATGGAGTGGGTGATCTTTATTGAGGACTAGGTGGCAATGATACATATCACACTCTCAGCAGAACTTGGCAATTGTAAAGATTGTTTCCTTCCTAAATGTAACAGGTGAAGGTTGTCATGCTAGATGGATGGAATGAATGTGAGAGGACTTTGAGGATTCTTTTAGGCATGTAATTGAAGGGAATCAAGAGAGAGCCTGTTAATCTTTGAGGTACAGCAATGGAAATTTTATCATCTGTCTGTGAGCTTGTAGCTTGATCCAGAGAAAGAAACAGACTAACTATTGATACTTTGAGACTAGAGCAACTTGTTTCTGAACAGTTTGTATGTGTGGTAAACTACTAGTTTACTGCTTGCCTTTGCTTAATTGAAAGCTACAGGAGGTTAATAAACCACTGAAATGTTTTAACAGTCAGGGGCTTGGCTGACGTACAAAATCAGGATTTGAAATAGCATTAAGGTCTTGATATAAATCCACAAAAGCAAGGAACTGCAGAGCTAAGGCTCTCAATTCATCATTGACATATCATGTTGTCCCCAGCCATTCCTACACACATGGTAAAAATTAAAGTGGCTTTGCAACCTAACTATAGCATTTGTTATTGAGATCCCTGTAATGTCCAGACACAGGGGGATGAATTAAGAATAGATTTATAGTTTGGTTTGGAATTTTCTTGCTTCTGTTAGCATCAGGTGTCTTGCAGCAACTATCTCAATACAAAAAACTTGAGTTTAATTTCCTTTCCTTAAAGATTATCTACTTAGGTCCCAATCCTACAATTTACAATGTGGGGTAGAAAGAAGAACAGGAGTACTTGTGGCACCTTAGAGACTAACAAATTTATTAGAGCATAAGCTTTCGTGGACTACAGCCCACTTCTTCGGATGCATATGTTCCATTCTATATGCATCCGAAGAAGTGGGCTGTAGTCCACGAAAGCTTATGCTCTAATAAATTTGTTAGTCTCTAAGGTGCCACAAGTACTCCTGTTCTTCTTTTT